>NC_051185.1:150441823-150679534 GCF_013339695.2 Rhipicephalus sanguineus
ATTAAGTTCATTCTCCGTTAAGGACAAGAGAACGCTACGCACGACAGCAGGGATGGCAGATAACGAGACGGCGAGAATACAAAACAACAAAAAACGCTGTTTGCTCAGCGACAGTGCTGCATCAAGTGGTTTTAGTGGTCCTTCTTTTCTGTGTCTGTGTATGTTGGCGCTGACGGTCCATCATGAAGTACAACCAACCAGCTCAAGTTTCAGTCTTGTGCATCGAGTGGCCCGTTCTTCACTTTTGACCACTGCCATAGCCATGGGAGCAGGTAGGGGGGGGGGCAGGGGCGTAGCCAGGGGGGGGGGGGCTTATGGGGCTTCAGCCCCCCCCGAAATTTTTCGTGCTCTCACACACCACCAACCAGTGGCGTCACCCGGGTGGTGGGATTTATTGGGCTTCAGCCTGATTATCATTTATTTAATTATTTATCTTTTTCTGACCCTCAAAATGTTAGCAGAAGCAAGTTTGATATCGGGCTCTACACAGATGGCTCAAAAGTAGATGACACAAAACATCAACTGCTAGCTTCTCCTTGGATTCCTCCGCCATGCTATATGTTTAAGTCTATGAACGATTTCAAGCAGAAACGAAGTTTACGTGGCTTGGCTGGACAGGTACCGATGGCTTAGCTACTCAGCGCTTCAAGAGGGTGCGTTTTGCCGAGTGTGTGTCCTTTTTAGCAGAAGTGAGATTGGCAAGGGCCAACATGCGCGCACTAAGGCCCTCGTATCCAAGCCATTTCAAAAGTGGAAGCAAGCCCTCGAAGTCTTCGGTGCACATGAAGTCACTAAATATCACACTGACGCTCATCTGGTAGCCGATAGTTTTCTTCAAACCTTCTCAGGATGTGTGCCCAGTGTTGTTGATCAAGCGGACCATGGCAGGCAAATTAAAATAAGAGAGACCCGAAGGAAGTTAAAGCCTGTAGTTGAGACAGTTCTCTTTTGCGGGCGGCAAGGTGTGGCTCTCCGTGGACATAGAGACAGTGGTCCCATGGATTAAAGCATAGCCTCCTCTACAAATACAGGCAACTTCAGAGAGCTGCTTTGCATGCGCGTGGATTGTGGCGACACAGATTTAAAAAAGCATTTGGAAAGTTGCCCAAGTAAGGCCTCATATTTTAGTCCAGATGTACAAAACCACATTATAGAAATGTCTGCTGCAATCATCAAGGAAAGCCTAGTCGCAGAAGTAAACGCTGCAGGCTGCTTCTCTGTACTTGCTAATGAAACGACGTATGTTGCTGGTATCGAGCAGCTTACTGTTTGTGCAAGGTACCTTAATAGGGATGCGAACGGAATCGAAGATTTGTTCTTAGGCTTTGGGCCAATTCACGACCAAATGGCCGGGCCCTCGCCGACACCATCATAAGGCGCCTTATAGAAATGGGAATTAACATGCAGCATCTCCGTGGTCAAGGCTACGATGGTGCAAGTTCGATGGCCGACAAAACGAATGGTGTTCAAGCTGCTGTTCGTGAGAAATATCCAGCCGCACTCTATGTACTCACTGCGCGTGTCACTACCTTAATCTAGTTGTGTGTGCGGCTTGCTCCATCACAGACATTCGAAACTGTTCTGTGACTCTGAAGGCGACGTCAGTCTTTTTCCGTAAATCTTCTAGCCGCTCACACGTTTTGCGAAAAATGATACGTTTGAGCTGTCCTGAGTCTACAAGGCAGCGCCTTTTGGGACTATGCGAAACGCGCTGGACCGAGAAGCACGATGCAGTGCTTTCATTTGTGGGCCTCTTTGAGCCGTTGATCGCAGCACTAGAGGAGATTAAGTTTAGCGGAAATGGCGAAAGTCCAGTGCAGGCAAACAGTCTAATGTTGGCACTCTTTTCACCAGCGTTCCTTGTAAGCCTGCATGTGACGGAGAACGTGTTAGCACTGACTTTGCCACTGTCAAAGAAGCTGCAGACGAGGAGTATCGACATGAGCGCTGCCATTAAAGACATAGAAGTGGTACAGCAGACAATTGAAAGTGACCGCAAGAACACGAATGCTTCTTCCTCAAAAATATTTGCACAAGTGCAGGCATTGGCAGAAAAATATGTGGAGATCACCAGCCGTCGAGCCGGTGTCCGGAAGCAAAACCTTGGGAGCAATGCATTCGAAAGCGCGGAAGAATATTTTCGCAGAACCCTGTTCATTCCGTTCATGGACCAGTTAAACCAACGGTTCTAAAAGCACAGGGCACTTCTAAAGGACTTTTCAATAATTGTACCATCCACAATAGAATCAATGCAAGATGATCGGGAGCAGAAAGGAGCAGCAAAACTCCTGACCGTTTTTGCGCATGACGTCGGACCAAGGGCTGGTTTTGGAGAACTGCGACTATGGTGGACAAAGTGGGCGAACGAAGCAGCAAACCAGCGCCCCGGTACTGGAACCGATGTCCTCTCTCATTGTGACAGCAGGTTCTATGCGAATGTGTACAAACTACTCCTGATTCTAGTCACCACTGCCAGCGCAGAGAGAACGTTTTCAAGCATGAGGTTACTTAAGAACTACTTACGCTCCACGATGTCTGAGGAACGCATGGTTGGCCAGGCACTTCTGTACGCCTACAGAAATGTCGACATCAGCGTGTCGGAAGTCAGTGACCGTTTCGCTAAGCTTCCTCGCTTGGTCAACGTTGTCCTTTGATACCGAGCAGGACAAAAATCAGCGCAAACGAAAGGAAAAGACACTGCTGTTCCAGAGTTCAGGTCAATGAGCCCGTAATTCTGACGCAATATTGTTACGGGGAGAATATATTTACAATATATATACAGGGAATAAACTCAGCGGCTGGCAAGATGGCGCCCAGCTTGCAGGGTCTGTCAACGTCGTTCTCTTTCTTGTCTTCTTCGTTGTCCTTTTCAGCCCGTTACATTATTTCCCGGCGGCTGAAGCACCGACCCGGTGCTCATCAGGAGGCAGTCGAGTGATAGGACTTGAGCCGCATAACGTGAACTACGTCAGTGCGAGGGTGAACGACGGTGGGGTCACTAGGGGCGATTTCATAGGTGATGTCGGTCACCTGGCGTAAGATGCGGTAAGGGCCTGAATAGCGTGGGAGTAACTTCTCGGAAAGTCCCAGGCGGCGCGTGGGGGACCAAAGCAGAACCAGATTGCCGGGCGCGTAGTGGACGTCACGATGGTGGGCGTCATATACACGCCTCTGGTTTTCCTGCGAGTCCGCTAGTCGGCGTCGAGCAACTTCGCGCGCCTCTTGGGCCTTCGTTAATGCCTCCCGAGCGTACTCCGACGTATAACTCAGTTTGGACGGCAGAAGTGTGTCGAAAGGTAGCGTAGGATCGCGGCCGAACAAAAGGAAAAATGGAGAGAACCCAGCGGTATCGTGTCGAGAAGAATTATAGGCAAAGGTGACAAACGGTAACGTAGTGTCCCAGTCGCGATGATCAGCGGAGACATACATGGATAGCATGTCAGTAAGAGTTCGATTGAGGCGCTCGGTTAGGCCGTTGGTTTGCGGATGATAAGCAGTTGAAAGCTTGTGTTTGGTGGCGCAGGAGCGTAGGAGGTCATCAACCACTTTCGAAAGGAAGTAGCTGCCTCGGTCGGTGAGGAGCTGCCGAGGGGCGCCGTGGTGTAGGATGACGTCCTCGAGGAGAAAGTCGGCAACGTCAGTTGCACAGCTAGTTGGAAGAGCCCGTGTGATCGCGTATCGGGTTGCATAATCAGTTGCTACTGCAATCCACCTATTGCCCGCAGTGGACGTAGGAAAAGGGCCAAGGAGATCAACACCCACACGGTAGAATGGCTCTGATGGTATGTCGAGCGGCTGAAGGCGTCCGGCAGGATAGGTAGTAGGTGTTTTCCGTCTTTGACAAAGATCACAGGCAGCAATATAACGGGAGACGTCGCGGTACAGTCCAGGCCAGAAGAAGCGCCGGCGAACTCTGTCATAAGTCCGTGAAACACCGAGGTGACCGGCTGTCGGCATATCGTGAAGCTGGGCGAGAACAGTCTGACGCAGGTGAGGAGGAACGACGAGTAGTCTGTCGGGGCCGTCAGGACGCATGTTGCAACGGTACAATACACCATCATGAAGCTCAAACATTCGAAGGGAAGGGTCGGGCGTCGCGGATGTTAGCCTTTGGATGATATCGTGCAAGAAGGTGTCCCGCCGTTGCTCGATTCCAATATCGTGAAAAGCAGACAGAGAGAAAACGTTGGTAGAAAGGTTGGCCGTAGAACTGTCTGGGGGGTCAACAGGATATCGGGATATCGGGATTGTTCATCACCTTTTAAAGCCGTGAGGATTTTGTACCTTTTAGCAGATAACACTGTGACCTAATATAAACATAAGAATACGGGCATCAGGTGGACATTACCAGCCAATCGACAGCTTCGCCTTGTTCACTGAGAGGTCAGCATACGCGGCGTTACCAAACAAATTCAACTATTGGGAAACCATACTAGCAGCATTGTTTGTTACTTTCATTTGTCGTTTTTGTTCTTCATTGCTATTTGAACTAGAAGCGACAACCCTCCTTTTATATTGAGTGCACAATAGTGGTTCGCACTTTTAAAACAGTTTTGAAATAGTTTGTTTCGTTATTTCTGCGCTCTTCCTTTATAGTTCTGTCCACATGGTGCGTCCGAGACAGCAGCTTGGCCCAAGGACATATCAGTTAGGCATTATGTATAGTGATCATTGCTTAGTTCCGTTTATTGATTGCATATTTAAATGTACATTTGTGAAGTTTTGCGTAAGCATGCTGCGCACTGTTTCCGGTGACATGTTTTGCCAGTATTCGAGGTGTACTTTCCCACTCTTGCTTTTCCCTAGCCGCACCATTTGTGCAAAAAGATGAACATTTTGCGTAACCAATCTACATTAAAATATTTGATCTCGTCCTGGCTATTTTGTTGACTTCATTTTTTTTTTGTTATCAGGCGCTTCTTCAGTTCAAAACTGTTGCAGTTCCGAAGTTTACGTGATATTTGCCCTACCTGTTACACACACACAAAAAAAAATATTGAAAAGATTGATGACAGTTATTCTAGGAAAGATTTTGCGGGCATGCCAACATAATATTTTTACGAAAAAAAACACATTTCTTACCAGTTCTTAACAGAGGGCAGCATTCAAGAAGTGATTTGCAGCATCTAATACAAATTGTCACTGGTAATACATGTTAATGGTAATACCAGTAACAATGTATGTAACATGGTAATACATGTACATACCCACGCCTTTTTTGGAAAATTATGAAACCGGACGACAAAACCACAGTCTCTCTTTGTGACACTTCTGGATCCCCGTTGCCGATTGCGACGTTCCATCCGTCAACTCTGCATTTTGTTCCGTCTTTACTAACGAACCTAACAACGAACTTCCTGATTTTCCGCATTTTGCTTTTCCGCCAATGCCAAAGATTGAATTCAATTCAGAGGGAATCGTAAAAGTTAATAACTAATTAAAGAACTCTTCGTCATGCCGTATAGATGGCATAAACGCCAAAAGTCTGGAAAATACTAAACATGTATGCAGTTCCATATTGCCAATCATTTTTCAGCAGTCACTCGACACAGGTGAAGTCCCATTAGACTGGAGAGTTGGGAAGGTCATTCCGGTCTTCAAGAAAGGTGACCGCTCATTTGCAGGTAATTACCGACCAATCTCGCTCACTAGTGTTTGTTGAAAGATCATGGAACACGTCATCTTTTCTCATGTTGCTACATTTTTATTATCCGTAAACTTCTTTCACCCAACCCAACATGGCTTTCGTAAAGCTCACTCATGCGAGACCCAACTAACATTATTCCTGCACGACATTCAGCTTCATATGGACCGTAACATCCCAATTGACACACTGTTCTTAGATTTTGATAAAGCCTTCGATAAGGTACCCCACTCCCGTCTCCTTCTAAAAACCTTGCGTCTAAACCTTCATCGGCATGTTTTTAACTGGATTAAAGCATTCCTAACAAACCGAAAACAATTCGTGCATGTTAACGATCACTCCTCCGACCTCTCCCATGTCTTGTCCGGCGTGCCCCAGGGTACCGTCCTAGGGTCTCTTATATTCCTAATATACATTAACGATATTCCGCTTTCCGTTGAATCTAACATCCGTCTTTTTGCTGATGATTGTGTCCTCTACCGCCCTATAAATAACCCCACCGATGTCTCCCTTCTACAGCATGACCTCTCACGCATTCAGCAGTGGTGTACCACCTGGTTGATGTCCCATAATGCGAAAAAAACATTACTAATTTCTTTCCATCGTCGCCGAAACCACACGCCGGCTACTTACACAATCAACAACTGTGATATAGCTGCTACTGACTAGATTAAATAACTGGGTGTCCATCTTTCGAGTGACCTATCTTGGGGCGACCATATAAATCACATAATTCACTCCGCTAACCGCGCTCTTGGGTACATACGCCGTGACATTTCCATGACACCACCTTCCGTTAAACTACTCGCTTATAAAACCATTGTCAGACCAAAACTTGAGTATGCATCTGCTGTTTTTGACCCCCACCAAACTAATCATATCGAAATACTTGAGTCAGTACAGAACCGAGCAACCAGATTCATTGTTTCAGATTATCCCCGCTACTCGAGCGTCTCCGCCCTCAAATCCCAGTTAAATCTTTCTACCTTCGCTCTTCGTCGTCGTATTGCACGTATCTGCCTTTTTCACAGATTCTTTTGTTCAACCCCACGTGACAACCACCTCATCCAGCCTGTCCATCAAGGTTATCGCACAAGTCATCCAAATGCTGTGATTCCGCCACGTGCCCACACCATCTCATTTCAGCAGCCCTTCTTTATGCGCACCGCCCGAGACTGGAATGACCTTCCGAACGAAGCAGCAGTCATCCGCGATTTTGCGCGCTTCAAAAATGCCATCCAGGAAGCAGACTCAACCACATCCTAACATACACCTTCATCGATACCGCCATTTTATGACACCCACCCCTCATGTAAAGTCCGATACGGGACCTTTGAGGATATAATAAATAATAAATAAATAAATAAATAAATAAATAAATAAATAAATGTTGTTCATATACTTGGTCGTTCTAAAAATTCATGTGAGGACGTCGCGCTGCAACATGAGCCCCCCCCGAACAAAATTCCTGGCTACGCCACTGGGGGGGGGGGGAGGTTCAATCCCCCCCCCCCCCGCCCCCGAAATTTTTCAATTTTGCATGCGTATATTTAAGTCATTGTAGAGGTCAGTATCAAAGCGGAAAGGCGACCTAGTTGGTACTGATTCATAGTGGTGTAATACTTGCCCAAAAGAAGACGAAGACAAGAAAGTGAACACCACAAGCGCCTTTTGCGCAACTATTACGCCAGTATGGATCAGTATCAATATGCTTCTCGAATAGTGACGTCCAATCCCCTTGAGAAATGACCCACATATGAGATGTGGGCAAGGCCTCCTTTCAAATGGAAACGTTGGCTGACATTTCGTCCTCCCCCTCCACCTCCGCTTGCAGGAGACTTTGTGACTGCGGCCCATCAGCTGAGGTGAGTTTGAGACCCCTGTCTTAAGCGAACGCATAAGGGACTACGTAACTTCTTTCTCTCACTTTTCTTACAAGTCGGGCTACAAGGACATGCCAACGTCGCATAATGCCACCTCGAGAGAATAACGTGTTGCTGGGCAACATGGTGTTTGCTAACAGACATATTGTAGCGCTGAAGCACAACAAGGAAGAAACACAAGACGACAGGACAGGCGTAGTCTGGCCTGTCGAGCCTGTCCATCGTCTTGGGTTTGTCCTGTTCTGTCGTCCTGTCCTGGCGCCCGTCTTGTCGTCTGCTGTTTCTTCTTTTTGTGATTGCGCTTCAGCGCTACAATATGTCTGTTAGTCACCCCAGGAGCGTTACTTCATGAGCTTGTAGATCAAGCTCATGTTTTACAAGCTATGTCTCCAGCAGATATAAAAGTGATTACCCACAAGGAATGCGAAGATCGGCCAGTAATGGCTCTACCGTACGAAAAGATCAGATGTCAAACCACAACATCCGCAAGAACCACGCAACAGCAACACCAACACTATACTCTATTTGTGGCAATCTGGATGACGGCCCTAGCGCTTTGGAGCCTCCCGCAAGGAAATTTTTCAAGTGCGGAGCACTTTAGTGGCCCGGGCTGTCGTGTGCTGTCGTATGCTGTCATCGCTTGGCGTAACGCAGGCAAAGCCATGTATAGCATAGCCATCTGTAGCATATTTTAGCGAGCGCGAAGGTGAAGTCTTCTTCCTAGTGTTCTTCGTGCGTCTTGATGACGATATTGTTGCGACCGGCCTTTGCAGGCACCAGAGATTCGGGAGGAAGATACAGAGGCAGCAACAAGAGACTGAAGGGAAACTTAATGTGGTTTATTTGCATTGTTTACATGGCGAGCATTTCGTTACATGACGAGCATCTTCGTACTTGACGAAGATTTTCTGAGCATATTGATTTTCTGAGTATTCTGAGTTTATATTGAGCCGCGGGGGCTCAATATAAAGGGTCTCTTTTCCACATGTCCCTAGATGAGGGAATTGCTCCAAGTTGAGACGGTCCGATAACGTTACACACAACACTAATGAGGGTGCCACCCACACCCGCCCAAGTCAACGTCCTCGACTGGGGCGTGGCCGCCGCACTCTGCACCTGTGGCACCAAGGGGGTCTCTCCTTGACATGTGAAGGCCCTAGGGTGATGGATCATACGCTCGGATAACAGGGTGCTTCAAAAGGTCCGCCACCCCGAAGCACCTGACCGCTCATAGCGGGATGGGTCGTCATCCCCGTCGACGCCGTTGTCTCCTCAAGAGAGATTTGACGACAGGAAACCATTACGGTTGTCTCGTCAAACATTGATGTGTCGGACTGCATGGCGCCTCATGCACTTGCCGTCTCGGGAGGACTATTCAAGTATTTGAACGGCTGTCTGCAGACAAGCAGCCCTTCGACGCCTTGTCCGAAGAACAGGGGACGCCGCTTCCCCTTGGGCGCAGGTGCCGATCGTAACAATATTAAGTGCAGAGCACTTTAGGAGGCCTTGTGGTCGCTTGCTGTCGTCGCTTGGCGTAAGGCAGGCAAAACCACCTATAAAAACAGAGAAAAAGAGGAAGCAGACAAGAAATAGAGAGAGAAAGAAAGGGAACAAATACAAAGAAAAATAGAAATAAATAGAAATAAAGACAAAAAAGACAGAAAAAAAACGAAAAAAGAAGAGATAAAGAAAGCCAAAGAGAAACAAGAAAGGCTGCCCAGCTCCGCACTGCCTTCAGGCTAGGCACCAGTAGCGCGAAGCTGCCTTAATGTTTGCTCTATTGCGTCTGTATGTGTACATAAGAGTTTTTACTACATTTCTCAGTCTTATTTGCTCGTTTCTTAATTTAAAAACAATTTAATGATTTTGGACTGCGGGCTCTAACGCAGCCTGCCTTTCTATGCTTTCATATCTAAACAAAAGAGAGGAAAAAAAAACAGCTAAAAAGGCAGTAAAATCGCGACGCACAAAGCCCAGGCATCCGCGAGTACACCATTACCAACGGCCACATCATCAACGACGCTGGGGCACGTTCTGAACGGCCCGTTATTTTCTTGATCGATTCCCACGCCTCCGGGTCACTGAAACGAAACGGGTAAACACGAACGAGGAAACTGGCCACTTTTCGAACCTCTATGCACATTGCACAGTGCAGCTTGGGCCACAAGCGTGGGGCGTTGCCGTGATGATTACAAAAGAGTCTGACTCGCCCCGCGGGCAACCTAGAACTCTGCTGGGAATGTCCCGGCATAGTGTACGCCTGCAATATCAGCGGTGCTGTAGAAAGGACCTCGTCGCTCTGCGGGTCAACGCTCGAGCAAAGCGTGCGTATACAACGACTTCGCAAGGCCCACAAAGTCACGGTAATCGTCCATCCTCGTGCAATCCTGTTAAGAACAACAGAGAGGGGAGCTCTAAGAGAAAGGAGGAGGTTACGCTGGAGTGCAGGCTTCTTTAGGGCGTGCGGGATTACACGTGTGGGTTCGACATTGTTTGGAAAAGAAGCCCCCAAGCACGTGGCTTGCGTAAGGGGTTGCACAGAAAGCTTAAAAAAAAAACAGAAAGCGAGAGCATTGTTAGCCACGAAGTTGAAGAAAGTCAAGGCCGCCTGGGAAGGCCCTGAAATCCGGACAGCTGGAGGTCACCTAGTAATGCCGGCAGGGATCTGCACAGCGACAGTTACCATTAACAACCGGATCTATCCCGCGAGCTTCGTAGTGCTGCAGCGTTGCTCAAGAGATGTCATCCTTGGTATGGACTTCTTAAGCCTACCCAGTGCAGTCACCGACGTGATAACCGCGTCGATAACACTATCCACAGACAAATCCCTACCGCCATGCACGCTGCCAGGAAAGCATGCTTTTAATGTGCTAGAAGACTAAGTCACCATTTCCCCTCACTCCAGCGTCATCCTTTCCGTCGGCACTCCGAAATCCGGAGACCTGGAAGGCGTAGTAGGCGACCAGAACCTATTGATCCACCGCGAAATTTTCATCGCAAGAGGAATAGCTGAGCTGCGTGGAGGGAAAACAACCGTGTTGCTCACGAATTCCTGTAACGAATACAACCACGTGACCAAGGGCACGAGGGTTGCTTACATCGAAAAAATTTTGGAACCCACCAATGCTTTCACTCTCACCGATTCTACCGAACCTACTCCGACGAACCTATTCCACAACCAGCTTTCAACGTCAATCCGAGCGTTCCGAAGCATAAGCAAGAAGAGCTCAAAACCCTGCTCTTGATGCACAAGGACTGCATGCTTTTCGTTGTCGTCAAGAATTCGCCAGACCCCAGTTCCAAAACATCGCATCATAACAGAGGAAAGTGCCAGACCACTCCCACATAGCCCGTACAGAGTTTCGGCGCGAGAACGTGATGACGCCTAAAGAAACAAGCCGACGAAATGCTACGGGCCGACATCATCCAGCCACCCAAGGGTTCGTGGGCGTCACCCCTGCAGTTAGTGAAGAAGAAGGACGGAACCCTACGCTTTTGCGTCGATTATAGCCGCCTGAACAAGATCACGAAAAACGACGTGTATCCACGTCTCCCACGTATCCACGACACCCTGGATCGACTCCGCAATGCGAGGCACATTTATTCGATGGAACTCAAGGCCAGCTATTGGCAAATCGAAGTCGACGAGAGAGACCGAGAGAAGACTGCCTTTATAACACCAGATGGCCTCTTTGAAGAGGCCATGCTCTTTGGCCTTTGCTCGGCACCTGCGGCTTACCAACGCGTTATGGATACAGTACTGGCAGGATTGAAGTGACAGACTTGCCTCGTGAACTTGGACGACGTAATAGATCGATCTCACCGCGAGTTGCACTACGCCACCGCTGCCGCAGTGCAGGGGCGTAGGCAGAAATTTTTTTCGGGGGGGGGGGGGGGCACCTCCTTGATCTGTAGTGGGGACGAGCAGGCAGATGTGGTCGAGTGTCATTTTCTGCTCTGTATGCTATGGCAAAAAAAAAAATTCGGGGGGGGGGGGGCACGGGCCCGGTGTGCCCTAACGTGGCTACGCCCCTGCCGCAGTGCATGCCGGTACTTGTAGTACTCGGTACGTTCAGCTGCCTACAGCTGGTGCATCGGCGAGCTGGATTAACGAGCTTTAGCGGCCTTATTTCGATGAATTGCGATGGTTGGGTTGACGTGCTGTGTGCTGGGATGCTACAACAGGAGCCTGAAGTAAAAGGACTCGGATTTTACGTGTTCCCAAAGGATTTCAAGCTCCGACAGGAATGTGTGCGACAGTCAACGAAGTGGGACAGAGAGGCAACTACCGTGCATTTTCTTGTTCAACGTGCTTGTGAACTCCCTGTGCATGATGCATCGTGGTTTAGCAGTGCCCTATTGCGTCATAATAACCTTGCTGCGCGAACGATGGACCGATCAGCGACAGCAAAAGTTCATATAACGCGAGCTCGATCCCCTTGCTGGGGCGATCGCCGCCAGCGATGACAGACTGGATACAACGTCCTTTCCGGGCTCAACAGAAATCGCTTTAATATATAGGGAGACCTAAACTGACCTCTCACCAAATGCGACGACGACTGTCAAGCGGCTAGTATGAACTAGACCTGTAATACAAGCCAATATTATAAATGCATGCTGTGTATACAGCTCGCGCCGTGGAGCGCACGGCGAAAACTCGGCCGTGCCGGCATCGTAGCCAACTCCGCCACCGGGATTTCCCTATATTATTGTGAACGCATTGTAAAGCGGGCAACAGCGGTAGCAAAGCTGAACTTCTTTATGAGCGTGGGCTATTAACCGTACACTGCCGTTTCGAAGCAGTAGGCCTAGCGACGATACCGGCGCCAAGCCACCGGCTGAGGCCGCCGCAGCCAGCCGGAGCGAGCTACTGCTTATCCGCCGCATTGCGTGTGTCGCCAAAATCTCTTACTGACTCATCCATCCCTTGTACCGCAGAAAATATGATGCCATTCACGAGATTTTTGTGATGTTAACCTTTGGCAAACGGTATCAGCGGCCAGTCACCGTTCAGCGGACGCGCCTCTAACCTGCTTCACTGCGACCGTTTTATCTTCATTCGCGTTTAACTTATTACTGTGACCGAAGTCCTGCGCTGACAACACAGACTACATGGAAAGTGTCGCCTCGACAAAAAAAAAAAAAAAAAAAGCGCAATAAGGTTATTTTTTCGTCCCTTCGGCTTTATTTCTTTTTTTTTCTCCTGTTGTCGTATAGCGGAGAGCTCTACGCAGTTTGGGCAAGTTATTTTCCGGATACTGTAGCTTGTGTCGCTTGTGTGCTCGCGTTCACTGAAGAAGATATTTCCTTTCATGACGACGGGAACGTGATTACTTTTTTTTTATTACTAATATTTATTCAGCAAAACGACGCACGCTCATCAACCCGACGAGACGACCTCGTCACATGTAAGCACTACCAATTGTTCTTTTTTTCTCTTAGCACTAGGATGCCGTTTAACCTGAAATAAAATAACATACATTGGAGGTGCGGACACAGTTTTCCACCGCGTTCAATCGTCTTGCGTGTCGAGGATTGGTGCAAAACGCCAATATACATGAAACACGCAGCAAGCAGCCGCACCAGCAGCGCTCCGAGAACTACAACTAAGATGGCGGCAGTGCCACTGTCGGAAACTCGCGCATGCGCAGATGGTCTGGTGGGATCGGTCTATTGTATTTGCCTCAAACTTCGGTGAACACCTCCGGCGCCTTGACCCTGTACTTCAAGCAATCAAGACATCTGGCCTAACCTGTAGCCTGAAAAATTGTGCCGGACGCTTAAGCTTCGCCTTTAAGAGTTGAACGCGATAGCGATATCCTGCGCCTAGTGCGCACTTCGAACTCTACGAGTGTTTAACAGAATGCGCGCACTAAGGTGTGTGCCTTATGTAATGGATAGCATGCTTTAAACCAGGAGCAATTATGCGCGAGAAACTTTTTCGAAGTTGCGATGCACCCACTACGTGGTCTTAAGGGAATACGTGCAGTAATGTGTGTGCCTTTTGTAATGGGTGGCTGTCTTTAAACCACCAAGTCGTTATGATATTGACCTGATGTGACGCCCGATGGCAATGTACGCTTGTACCACGCAATATTACTGCGATATTACATCTCGTACTGTGGCACCTGCATACAGGACGCGTATTTTTGGGAAGCATGAGTGTTACTTTCAGTGCAGCTCCAAGCAGAGGCGTGGCTGTGTGGTAGAACACCTGCTTGCCACGCAGGCGCCCTGGGTTCGATTCTCACTCGGACCCAACATTTTTATTATTTACTTTATTTGCAGCTTTTTCGATTTTTCGGTCACGGACAAGAAGATGATTTTTCGCTCACAACCAACGGCGCCGACGCCGACGGCGGAATTTCAGCGATACGAGCTCTTTAACGCTATCGCGTTAAAAGTGTCGCTTTGCATACTAGGAGCTATTGTTCTTGGGTCTATCTTTGATGAGAATTTCCACCACCTCCAATCGTCTCCAAACACTATGAAACGTCGTCTAATCGCAGAATAGGTCGTTTCTGATGGCCAAGTCCATAGTGCACGTAGACCCGCAGAAAACAGCTGCCACCGCTGCCTTTCCGCCACCCACCGACAAGAACGCCATACGGCGATTCATCGGCTTGCGCGCCTTTACAGACGCTCGTCAAGGACTTTTCACGGATCGCTGAGCCATTAACGCAGCTCACGAAGACCGACGTCGAATTCAGTTGGGAAACGGCACAAGTTGAAGCATTTCAAGAATTTGAACGACGCCTGCCTCCGATACTTGCGCATTTCGACGAATACGCCTATACGGAAATCCACACCGACGCAAGCAGCGTTGGACTCGGCGCTGTCCTTGTGCAAAAGACTGACGTACTGGAGAGGGATATCAGTTACGCTAGCCGGTTTCTATACAAGTCTGAAGCCGACTGTTCCACAAAAGAAAAGGAGTATCTTCCCATTATCTGGGCTACGTCAAAGTTTCGCCCCTACCTCTATGCCATGCCCTTCAAAGTAGTGAGCGACCACCACGCCTTGTGTTGGCTAGCTTACTTGAAGGACCCTTCAGGACGCCTCGCATGGCGGAGCCTGAGGCTTCAAGAATTCGACATTACCATCGTTTACAAGTCCGGAAGAAGGCACTCTGACGCCGATTGCCTGTCTCGTGCCCCCGTCGACCCACTGCCGCAGCACGACCAGGACGACGACTGCTTCTTGGAAATCATAAAGTCCGACGACTTCGCCGAACGGCAGTGATGCGACCCGGAACTCAGGGGCCATGTGGAATACCTGGAGGGCAGGAACGCCGTTGCACCGAAGGTATTCACGCGATAACTAGCGTCGTTTTCCTTGCGAAACCGCGTTCTCCGAAAGGTTAACTTCTCGCCACTTCGATCCAACTACCTTCTCGTGGTGCCTTCAGTATTGCGACCAGAAGTCCTCCAGGCTCTACACGACGACCCAACGGCTAGAGACTTCGGTGTTTCTCGCACGCTCGCAAAAATAGAGGAAAAGTACTAGTGGCCGCGCCTTGCCACCGGCGTTGCTCACTACGTAACGACCTGCCGAGAATGTCTGCGACGCAGGACACAACCGACTAGGCCAGCCGGGCTTCTGCAGCCTTTCAAGCGCCGGCCGTTCCGGCAAATCGGGATGGACTTTCTTGGGGCGTTCTCGACGACGAATTCCAGAAACAGATGGCTCGTCGGAGTTACCGACTACCTCACCCGCTACGCCGAGACAAGGGCTCTGCCCAAAGGCAGTGCTGCTGAGGTAGCCAAGTTCTTCGTTGAGAACATGGTCCAGCGTCACGGCGCCCCAGAGGTCCTCATTACTGACGGAGGTACGGCCTTTACTACGGAGATAACTCAGGCGATCTTAGAATGCAGCCAGACAAGGCTCCGCCGTACCACAGCCTACCACGCACAGACCAATGGCCTCACCGAGCGTCTAGATAAGACCGTCGCCAACATGCTGGCCATGTACGTCGACGTCGAGCGCAAGACACGGGATCGCATCTTTCCGTACGTGACCTTCGCATAAAACACAACTGTACAAGAAACGACGCAGATGACGCCATACAAGTTGGTAAACGGAAGAAGCCCAGCAACGACGCTCGACGCGATGCTGCTAACTGCCACCGACGAAGACAATCTCGACGTAGCCGCTTATTTGCAACGCGCCGAAGAAGCTCGAAAGCTCGCCCACCAGTGAATCAAGAACCAGCAGAGGGTCCACAACCGTCACTATAATTTTCCACGACGCCACATGGAATACCAACCCGGTGACCGTGTGTGGTTTCTGACGTGGATGCGCCGACGGGGACTTAGCAAGAAGCTTCTACGGCGATACTTCGGGCCGTACAAGGTGCTCCGACGTCTCGGAGCCGTAGACTACGAGGTTATCCCGGACGGCATTATGAACTCTCAACGGCGCTGCGCACGACCTGAAGTTTATCGGTTTATCGTATATCAGTTTATCGATGGCCTGTGCTCTGTTCGCCACTATCAGTGTACAGTGTGTATTGCTGTAGTTTGTCTTTCCGTTTCCCGGCCACAAGTTCGGCGAAATAAAGAGTTTCACCTTGGACATGCCGACTGCTGCCTTCGTCAACGTCACGACCACGTGACAATATATGGAGTAGCAACTAGCCCACCAGTGGCTTTTATTGAAAAAGAATTTTGGAGGGGGAACAACCCAAATTTAAATCATGCATCAGCATCTCTCGTCGGACGACACTTAACCTGCGCCGATTATTAATTACTGAACACCTAGACTATATTAGCGACTACATTGTGCAGAAAAGCAGCGGTGAGACGTAGGCACTAGACTAGTGGGCGCCATGGCAGCGATGAAAAGGTCTTTGCTGAATGGTTCTTACGTGGGCTAGTTGATTCATCAACACTATGGTAGACCAGGATGAAACGCGGGACAGTGACCACAAAGGACACATCGGTGGCTGTGAACTATAAACTATCAACTATCAACTATACAAAAGGGAATAGTGCGACGCAAGGCGAATAAACAATAATTACAGGAAAGAGTGCTTGTGCAAAAAGTAATAACGACACGCCTTGCGTTGCGTTGTTACGTTTTGCACAGTGTGAACCCCTTAGCCCAACAACATGTTTTATTAAATTATCAACTAGTTTATAGGCAGCTCCGTGTCCTGTCTGTTCATTGCCGCGTGTTTTGCGCTGGTCGGCCATAAAGGACTCTGCTGCAGCGGAATTCAGGAAGTGCTTCAGTTACCCAGAAAGTCCCAGCCGTAACCTCGAGCTCGCACGTACGCTCGTGTACGTAAGCTCAGTGCCTTCTTTACAACTGCCTCTGACTCATCGGTGCCGGATTTCGGTACACAAGTGAGCGTGTTTGTACAACCGAGCGTCTTGAACTGATCGACCGAAAGCAAGTTTTTTTCGAACCGAACCTCCACATATTACGCTTGCTCAGCCAGGACGCAGCGAAATGAATGGTTCCAGTTATCTCTATCCCCGCTAAAATTACTTCAAAGAAGCTCTGCGCCACACGAACTAAACAAAGCACGAAATAAAAAAAAAGGAAGAAAGACGTAGTGCGAAGGGAAGTAGCGAAGGAAAAAGAGAGTTACGTCGAAAAAATGAAAACAAGGACTTCGAACAAGCAGATCGAGCAATGAAAGCATTCCCGGATTTATACCAACATGGAATACTTTTTCAAGAACCATACAGAGTTATGAAGCGTCGAAACTTGGGCAAGTTGAGGGCCTTTCTGAACGCCTTTCTAGCTGAGAGCCTTTCTAAGTTCCCCATCAGTTGCGCTATTGCAAAAAGAGATTGCGTATCTAGATCATTTTTAAGATCTGTATTGGTTTCCAGTTCAATCAGTAACAGACAAGAGTTCTGCTGGCATTGTATCGCAGTGGCTGTTAACTGCACCCTTCTACGCATGCCCATTTTTTCACTATATATGTACTTCGCTCCGCTATTAAATCATTGTTGAAAGTCAGCGCTGTGTGTTGTTACCTTCCTCTGTCCTTCTCAGTTGCGCTGTTCGTATATTCAATTATGACCTACAGAGTTATTTGATGTCAACTGCAACAGCTCCCACAACTGCTATCATGCATGTTGAACACTCGAACAACAAATCAAGTCGCCTAATGGAAGAATGAACGAAAATTACTGGTTAACTTTGGGAACGATTTATTTAACCGAGCATCATGCAGTTTATGAACTGTAGCTGATATGTTTGCCAACCGTATCCATTTCAACTGAAATTCCAAGGCGACACAGGTCACGTGGTGTTCATTGCCAAAACGTGCGACGAAATGTACGGAGATTCCAGTAACATTGCGTGTCTGTGCACAAAGCAGGCTTTCCTTAAAGCGTTAAATGGAGCAGTGCTTTCTTTCCCCGAATTAGGTGGTGTGCATATCAAAAGTTGAGGAATCCCCAGACAGGCCTTATAGAATCAGTGGTTTAAATGTGTAAATTGTAATATTTTACACAAATATATTGTTATATTGTACTGCAGCGTGTAAATCACAGTAAAAGGAATGGAAATGTTACTAGTGCATTTTCGTTATTTATGCGACCGTGTATTTCTATTTCTCAAGAAAGTAATCTTCGCTGCTCCCAGTAATCAAGCTAAAGGGCTAGAATTATGCTATTTGCCTTACCTGTGCGGTTTCACTTTGAATTCATAAACCACATTCAATTTACGCACTTTGTCGTTTTTCTTTATCGGAGCTATCTGACAGACGTAATGCACTTTTTGCCGGGATACTTAATATCTAAAAATACCTAAGAAACTAAATTAGAATAGATAATTAATAAACAAGGACATGCAGAAATAAACAAGTAATGAAATAAACAATTAAACAATTCAGTAAAACTAAACAAACAAATAAATAACTCCTGAAGGTTCAATAGCCTCAGCATTTATTAAAAGGGAGAAATGTAGTTCTACTTAGAAATACCACAACAATCTTACACATCGATACACTAGAGCGAACATAGAGGCCGGTAACCGCAGTGTAAACATAAACTGAAGAGCCTCGGGCACAGGCTAAATATCACCTGCTGATAGAGACGATAGGGAGACACAAAACCGGCAAACTGTAGCGGCGTCAGGTTCATATACCGGAGAAGATGTTATCGCTCCGAGCAATTGAAACACTTGCACTAAATGAGGTACAGCTCCTTCGTGATAAAAATCGAAATTGGCAACCATGTCGCGACGACACTGTCGCCGTCTCTTCAATATGTTACGTCGGCAATCGCGATAAAGAGCCTTCGTGCGTCCACTAACATTCGTGCATCCGCTAACGACGCGTGTGCTTTCGCGCATAAGTATTCCGCATGCGTAAACCCTAGTTACGATAAAGAATAACGACATTACAAGCTTATAACACGCATCTTCGATTTTTCGATACCCGCAGAATCGAAGCAGCAGGACCGAGGCCCCACTAATCCAATGTCTAAACATTTTTCTGGTTAAGAAAAGCATTGATGTGGTTACACTGATAGCCGATTTCGTTCGCATCTAGCTTATCCCCAAAGTGCTTATGTAATCGTCACATCTTACCGAATGCCTCTGTCTAGGTATGTGGTGGTTGGTAGCTGAAAAATTCGGCAGATTCCACGTACCATGGGAATCGATGTTATGCGAAGCATGCGGCTGGAAAGTGACTGTGGCGTAATTCTTGTTACTGAGCGAAACGTTACAAAATGACGCCAAAGACCTGTATAAATTTTATACGCACACGTATAAGTTCAAGAGCCGCATATGTGTTATTTAACCAGTTGTTTACACTTGGGTAACGCTGTTAACGGCAACGTGGGTATTACCAACACCAGAAGCGGTAAGCGGATATGTAGTCTTTATACTTATTCCTAATCATGGAGAACGCACGCACGTTTCACGAACCCGTGTGCATGTGTGGAACATGTTCTTCACAGTTCTTGAACAAGGTCACCATCACCGCGGTGAGTGAACCCCAGCAGCTGCACAGGACTTGTCATTGGATGCGGTCGTGATCGCGGTGTCGAGGGGTGCATGTGTAGTGAAGTATGAGGTTGGAAATTGTGGATGCCTCGGTCATTTCGTCTACAAATAGAGCCGGTGACATGTCGGAACCTGAAGTCACCCTTCTCGTTGGTGATGTATAGGCAGTCGAGGCTGGTAGGCCTGGATAGTGCTACGTAGACCAACATCAGTGGATGGCGCTTCTCGTATTCGTAGACTGCATACATGGGCGTATGTGGCCGACGTAGCCTAGTCTACAAAGCGGCTGTCAATCAATCTGGCATCATCCTTGGTCAGAATGAGGCCATCGCCCAACCTCGTAAGAAATTAGGAGGACACTGCGTCGTTCTGGCGGACTAACTGCACTTTACGGTGCGATGATGTGAGTATCATACGTAACTATCGTTAATGTAATCCTCCGGGGTCGAGAAATGCTTCAATATAGCTTGCTGATTCATAGGAATACAAATGTAATCTTTATTACACTGCTCTAAAGGCGAAGCCAACACTGGAACCATAGACGTTAATCTGATACGACGCCTGTATCTTAGGAGTACATATCGTAGGAGTATCATGTAGTGTTTATTGCTTTCTTGCAAAATTAGATAGCCAGCACCCTAACCACAATTGACGTTTCACCGACATTACGCCCGCATAGGCTGTTTTTCCAAACCACTTTACAGACCTGGCGTGGCTCTGTGGTAGAACACCTGATTGCCACGTAGAATGCTTGGGTTCGATTCCTGCTGGGATCCTAATTGTTATTCTTTCCATTCGTCGGGTCAACGCTGCCGATGTCGGTCTTTGTTGACGCTCTCTCATTTATATTAGCAATGTCTGTTCTCGCCGTTCCTGGGTAGATATAAACTGTCAATCACATGTGGCGCATACCCGTACACTGCGGCCCGTGGTAAACGGGTATGTGCCACACGTGTCTGGAGGAAAGGTTTTGACGACGTACGCGACACGATTTTCACGTTATTCATGTCATGGCCCGACAGTCATATTTGTCAAATTGCCTTACCCTCCCATGCCAATTTTGGTCTACATACCAAGTTGAGGAGGCGATCATGAGAGCACCCAGACGTAGGCGGCTAGATAAATAGATAGATAGATACGTAGATAGAAACGCTCAAAGTACCAAAGGTTCGCTAAGAAATGCTTCGCATTTAAAAACATGCCTGATCCGCCTTTCATAGGAATCGGTATAACACGAAAGCGAAACACGTCTTCTCAGGGGTTGAGCGTTTATTGTGCATTGTTTTGCCACAACGGCGAAAGAATGAATGTTATAGCAACAAATTGGAATGTCACGCGAAGAACTGCAAGCAGCTCGAAACTTGCAGCGCGCTCTAAAGAAGAAAGGACGCACAAAAATTCGGCAGATGCCACGTTTCGTGGGAGTCTATGTTATGCGAAGCATGCGGTGGGAAGGTGACTATGGCGTAATTTTTTTACTGAGCGAACCTTTACAAAATGACGCTAAAGATTTGTGTAAGTTTTATACGCACACATATATGTTGAAGAGCCGCACATGTGTTATATAACCAGCTGCTTACAGTTGGGTAACGCTGCCAACGATAACGTGGGTATTACCAACACCAGAAGCGGTAAGCGCATATGTAGTGATTTTACTTGTCCCCTATGATAGAGAACGCACGCACCTTTCATGAACCAGTGTGCATCAGTGGAAGAGGTTCTTGACAGTTCTTCAACAAGGTCATCATCACTGTGATCAGTGAGCCCCAGCAACTGGTCAAGACTTGTTATCGGATCCGGTCGTGATCGCGGTGACGAGTTGTCCATGTGTAGTGAAGTATGAGGTGTAGTACAGCTGTTGGAAATCGTGGATGCCTCGGTCATTTCGTCGACAAATTGTCTGTCGATATAGGCTGTCGAGGCTGGTAGGCTTGGATAGTGCTCCGTAGACGAACATCAGGGGATGGCGCTTGTCCTATTTGTAGACTACCTGTGCGTATGTGGCCTACGTAGCCTAGTCTACAGAGCGGCTGTCAATCAATCTGGCATCATCCTCGGTCAGCATGAGGCCATCGCCCAGCCTCCTAAGGAATGAAGAGGACACTCCGTCGTTCTGGCGGACTGAGTGCACTTTACGGCGCGATGATGTGAATATCATACGTAACTTTGGTTAATGCATTCCTCCTGGTTCGAGCAATGCTTCAATATAGCTCGCTGAATTATAGGAAAACAAATGTAATGTTTATTAGACTGCTATGAAAGCGGAGCGAACACTGCAACCACCGACGTTAATCTGATATGACGCCTGAATCGTAGGAGTATCATGTAGTGTTTATTGCTTTCTTGCAAAATTAGATAGTGAGCACCACAACCACAACTGACGTTGCACCGACATTACGCCTGCATAGGCTGTTTTTCCAAACCAGTTTGTAGATCTGGTGTGGCTCTGTGGTAGAATACCTGATTGCCACGCAGAATGCTTGGGTTCGATTCCAGCTGGGATCCTAATTTTCAGTCTTTCTATTCGTCGAGTCAACGCTGCCGATGTCGGTTTTTCTTAACGCTCTCCCATTAAATTACCAATGTGTGTTATCGCCGTTCCTGGTTATAAACTGTCAATCACCTGTGGCGCATACCCGTACACCGCGGCCCGTTGTAAACGGGTATGTGCCATACGTATCTGGAGGAAAGGGTTTGACGATGTACGCGACAGGATTTTCACGTTATTCATTTCATGACCCGACAGTCATATTCGTCAAATCCTCTTACCCTCCCATGCCAATTTTGGTCTACACGAAGTTAAGGGGGCGACCATGAGAGCACCCAGACATAGGCGGCTAGATAGATAGATAGATAGATACGTAGATAGAAACGCTCAAAGTGCCAAAGGTTCGCTAAGAAACGCTTCGCATTTAAAAGCACCATACACAAGACGAGCGCGAACTCACAACTGTCACAATTGTTACTTCTTCGTGTGTGAGCAACTCGCTCCTTTCGGAAACGCGGCCGCAGCAACGAGCGAAGTGACCTTCGTGCTTTCTGTAACGTCAACGGAAACTTGCGGTGCAAGCACAGCACGAGAGACACCCCCTGTAGAGGCGCGCTCGCATCGCAACGCGCGCGGCGATGAGTACCGCCAACGGTAAATGGTGTATATTAAAGGGATGCTGAAGTGCTTTTACAATTCGGTAAAACTTTGTTGTTAACAAGGACCAACATTATTGTCGACGATGGCGTAATTTTTTTCGCTGTTGTGGCAGCAGGAGATTTAAAACACGCGAAAGAAAAGTTCGTCTTGCTCCGCCCACGCGAACGCGCCGAAAGTGTGGGCGTGATCGGAACTACGTCATCGTCGGTAGTTTTGGCCACGGTGGTAGAATAACAGGTGGCCCGACGCGCCGCTCCGCCAATGCGCCGCGCGTGTCACGGAGGTGCTTGAGTTGCCGCCGCTTTTCCGCAAGGTGGCAGCAGGTATACTCTGGGCCGATATCTCCGCTCCGGCGCATTTGAAAGCATGTGGCCAGTGTGCGTCGCGAGCATTTAAACTGCAATTTACATCTTTAACTTTTAAGAGAGAGATCCGCGGTGCATTTATTACACCAGAGAGGCCTAGAGCAACACTGAAGAGTTGCCGTCGCTTAGAACGGACGCGCCACTAATGAAAGCATGCAACGCAACCAGCGTTGCAGCCGCGTCTCTTCCTTTCTGCTTGGTCATCTTCGATAAATGCGGAGGCGTCCGTGGGTGCAAGCGTCCGAAGAGCAAGAGCGTCCCTATGCGACGCAACCAGCGTCGCAAAGTCGCAATCGGCCTTCGAGTCATGATCACGGCCAGATCACTGTGGTCGTGATTAGGTGATTCCACGGCTTGAGATCCGCTCTGATGCGTCGCGTTTGTTGCGCTCTGTCAAATCAACGCGCGCGACCGCATCAGTGTTTCCGCTCACTTTGTAAGCTGGAACCACGGCTGAAACCACGGTGGCTCGATCTGTGCCGCTGATGCGGCGGCCACCATGGACGAAAATGCTTCGCTCGAAATTGCAAATCTGGCTACAAAACGTGCAAAGAAAAGCTGTGTCTTCTCTCCGCGTCGAAAGACGAAAAGCGACTGCAGTTGTGTAGAAATGCAATTCCACGGAAAGACCGCCAGCTACTGTCCTCCGACATACATACGATAACGTGAAAACCAAATGCTTTTTTTTTTACTCTATACACTCACCGGTAGAATTTTGCACGCTTCCGAAAAAAAAAAATACGCACGCGTCTCTTGCAATCGGCACCCTGTGACAGTCATATCGGGACTACCCGCGCCGATTAAAAAATTTTAAGCTTCATAAAGCCTGGCGCTCTCACTTTTGCGGTCGAAGCTGGCAGACAGCCACTACAAGCTAGTAAAGCACAAACAGCCGTTTAAAGTCACAAAATTAGCTAGAAAAACCGGTTTTTACAGCCCAGCCAGAGCTTGCAATGCGCGTCTTTCGGCCCAAAAACTCTTCGCGAACCTAGCGGCGGCCGCGAGCAACTCGAGCAGTACGGCGACGCGCTCGCGGCGCTCGATGGGCCACCTGTTTTATTCTGCCACCGTGGTTTTGGCGGAGCCGTGGCCTCCGTGACTATTTCTGGCTGCGCGCGTTGGTGGAACTGATCGCGAAGGCCATGCTTTTACAGAGGTGATGGCGCCGATGACGCGGCATACCGAAGTTGACGTCACCACCTTCGCTCAGCAGTTCAAAAAGCCCTGCGGCTGCAGCCGCTCTTTTTTTGCCAAGAAATGCCATTTGCGTTCACTTCTGTGAACTCTTACATTGGTTTTCGTATTCAGCAAGGATCAAACTATGATTACACATTCCAAAGTCATTTTTTTAAAAAGTGCTTCAGTGTCCTTAATAGCTCGCCGTTAGTATGCTGAAGAAAGTGCGCTCTGTGGCCGAGTGGTTTTGCTCCACGCGCTGCGGAGCGAAGGGTGGTAGGTTCGACTCCCGGCAACGGAACTTTTTTCTTCTAGTTTTTTATTTGACATCTGTTAGTGTATATTTTACAAAGTGATATGTGCAACGGAAATACGTCAGTGGAACCGTGGTGGACCCCGGCATGAAACAATATTGTGTAAAAAAAAAAAAAAAAGAGCGCAAGCCAAGATAATAATTTAAAACGCGTCATAGAGGAATTTGAAGCAGAGGTAGACTTCGAGGAATCTTTCGAAGAATGTGTAGGCCGGCTTCAGTTTTAGGCACTTGTCAGAAAAATGATGATTAGGTAAAAGAAACTCTTTCTCTAACATAAACTAATTTAAAATGCTCACAGGGTCCCTTACGCATTCACTTAAGACGACTCAAAGGCGAAAGCCATCTTCGTTCAATCCCGGCCGCGGCAGTCGCATTTTTGATGGAGGCGAAAATGCTCGAGGCCCATGTACTTCGATTTAGGCGCAGGTTGAAAACTTACAGGGTCCCTAATGCACACACACCTAAGGCGACTGGAAGGCGAAAGCCGTCTTCTTTTTCTTCTTAGTCGATGTATTGATCCTTCCCCGCAATCCTCCGAAAGCTTTCTGCACCTAACGGGGTTCTGCACTGCCTCCAGGATCGGAGGCACCTCACCTGGTTTTGCACCGCCTCCGTGATCGGCCAACCTTTGACCGAGATACGATTTCATGTGACGATGTCAAGTTACGTGACGAGATGGTGACGTCATGACGACGTTCCAAATTTGCAGGTTTAGTAAAGTATACAACGTGAAGTACACGTAATAACTATTGTCCATATGTACGTCCTCAGTTGCACGCACAAATCCGCACATTTCATAAATTCCCCAAACATGTTGCAGTAAAGCACACTATGCGATCTCAGAAAAAAAGAATGAAAAGTCTGTGGCCACACAACGCCATGATTCCGCGCAATTAGTCAGAAAAATTAGAGAACTAGCGCGATGGAGGTGTAGGCGACGTGACGTTCTATTGGGCGCCTGTAGACAGAGTTGGCGTGCTACGGATTTCCTAGATCGACAGGAGGACCGCTGCGGTAGGTTCTCTCTTGTATGCCTCAAGAACTGGGCCTAGAACTTTAGACACTTTAAGGCTATAAGCTCAAGAACATCAGGCATCGGCATAAGCCAGGATTCAATATCTATCTATCTATCTATCTATCTATCTATCTATCTATCTATCTATCTATCTATCTATCTATCTATCTATCTATCTATCTATCTATCTATCTATCTATCTATCTATCTATCTATCTATCTATCTATCTATCTATCTGTCTGTCTGTCTGTCTGTCTGTCTGTCTGTCTGTCTGTCTGTCTGTCTGTCTGTCTGTCTGTCTGTCTGTCTGTCTGTCTGTCTGTCTCTGTACGTTGGGTGCTCTCGTGGTAGTCTGCTTAAATTGGCATACACCTAAATTGGCATAGAACACGACACGATTTAGAGAACTAGCGCGATGGAGGTGTAGGCGACGTGACGTTCTATTGGGCGCCTGTAGACAGAGTTGGCGTGCTACGGATTTCCTAGATCGACAGGAGGACCGCTGCGGTAGGTTCTCTCTTGTATGCCTCAAGAACTGGGCCTAGAACTTTAGACACTTTAAGGCTATAAGCTCAAGAACATCAGGCATCGGCAGAAGCCAGGATTCAATATCTATCTATCTATCTATCTATCTATCTATCTATCTATCTATCTATCTATCTATCTATCTATCTATCTATCTATCTATCTATCTATCTATCTATCTATCTATCTATCTATCTATCTATCTGTCTATCTGTCTGTCTGTCTGTCTGTCTGTCTGTCTGTCTGTCTGTCTGTCTGTCTGTCTGTCTGTCTGTCTGTCTCTGTGCGTTGGGTGCTCTCGTGGTAGTCTGCTTAAATTGGCATACACGTAAATTGGCATAGAACACGACACGATTCCCAGGTCATAACTTGAATAACGTGATATGCCTGTCGCACACGTCATGAGACCCACTCCCCAGTCAAACTTTTGGGGCCTATCCGCATAACACGGCCGGGAGTATGCGGGTGTGTTAAAATAGACATTGAAAGCTCTATACGACTACAATAATAATACTTGCTGCGGCAGTAGGTGCCGTAATCACAATTCTTTTGAACGTGCCAAATGTGCGATCTCATTCCCAGGCAAGCTCTATCGCAGGGCCCTCTTTAGTAGATCAAGAAAGCACTTCTTTGGGCTAGTTGATACGAGTTTAACATGGGTAGCAGAATATTGCGCTGTGTAGGTGTAACAGGGGGACACTAATGGAGGCACAGAAAAACACGACCAGAACAGGTGGGCGCAAATTAACAACTTTAAATGGGGCTGCCCCACGAGAGAAGGAAAGAGAATTAGGGAAGCGGTGTAAGTGTGGACATAAAACTGTGATAAATCAAACTAGAGTAGTGAAACTGATATCAAACAATGTGCGCGTGCCAAGGTTGCGCAGCGCTCCTCAGCTCGCTCGTTTTGCCTCGACCACCTGTTTTGGCTGTGTTTTTTTGCGCCTCCGTTAGTGTCCCCCCTGTTACGCCCATGCAGCGCCATATTCCGCAACCTAGACCCCTTTATTAGGACTACCAGGAGTTTCTGGAGGTGCTCCGAAATCAAAATGCATGAGTGTTTTAGGGGCGAAGCACCTTAGGGTCAATGCCTGTTCGTTGTGTGGTGTCCGTTCTCACAGCACAGCACCGGGTAAAATCTGTTTAACAATAGACTAATATCAATCATAACTGTGACAGAACAATATAAAACACCTAGGAGCACAAACCCTTTATACTAGTCGGCGATTTCAACGTAGACATTATGGACCTTGGGACCCAGCTTTGTCGTCGACGCTCACTCTCTGCTGTACTCTCTGCTCACTCTCTGCTGTCATGGTGGTTACAAAACCATTGCTATAGTCGTAACATATGTCTGTATGTGAATAAAAAAAAAGGTTCACAATAGACGAACAACAATCATAATTGTGACGAAACAGTAAAAAACCTATAAGCACAAACCTTTTATACTAGTCGGCGACTTCAACGTACACGTTATGGACCTTAGGACCGAGCTTTGTCGTTGACTCTTTATGTCACTTCATTTCACTCAATTCACATTATATGGGGCAACGCTCGGGTAACATATGTGAGACATAAAAAAAGGTTGAACCGTACACTAATATCTCTCATAATTTTGACACAGCAACATAGAATTCCTACAAGCACAAACCCTTTATACTAGTCGGCAACTACAACGTAGACATTATGGACCTTAGTACCTAGCTTCGCCCATTCGTCATCATTCACTTCGTGGAGATGCGTTCCATACCACACATTTTCTTTCTGCCACAAAATAAAAAAGTCAAAACACCATAAAAATACCGACATTAAGCGCCCATCAATCATGCATATGACAACGCAATGCACGCTTTAGGGAAAATACACGAGAGGACGCTGCGGTACAAATGCGTATGCAAGCGCGTTCTACACCACACATTCTCTTTTCTGCCATGGATGAAAACGAACGTAAGGCGCGACATGCGGCGGCTCAACGGGAACGCCGACGACAAGCTACTACTCCGGAGGCGAGGGTGAGATACTATCGAAAACTAGATACTATCGAATAACCATTGGCTCTACATTTCACGGACCACAAAGCAGTAATAATGAAGGCAAAACGGAATCCACAACTCAACACGATATACGAGTTATGACCAATAAAACACATTGTATATAACTGCACACACGCGTTGTCACTCATTTACATGCGCGAGTGGGCAATGTCACGGGACATTCGCGGTTACCGAACGATCCCCAGTGCTTCGCTAACTCGTCATCATTCACGTCGTGGATATGCGTGGATTTTTTCTTAAAGCGACACTAAAAACAAAAGCAATTTTTCAGCACTAAAGCAAAATCACTAAACACAAAAGCAATACCAAAAACACCACGCTTGCTGCGAGAAGACGCTCGGTAAGCGACCGAACGCGAAAAAAGAAAGTGCGGGTGGCGGCGCCACCTTGAAGTTCCCGCACCAGTCGCCGTGACGTCATAGGTTTGTTGGCGTGTGCTAAGCCCTACGCAGCTTCTAATCGGTAAAAATCAAGTACATTGTCTTCCGAGGCAGCCAGATACAACATACCACGTTTCCGGACATTTCGTTGAGCCAATGTGGCTCAACGAACCTGAAAATTTAGAAAAGAAACTTTCGCATTGAGTTTCTCATCTGTTAACAAAGCTATAGTGGTGGAATTAATGACACTAGAGTTTTCAGAGTATAATTTATCTGTTTGAAGTAATTTATTGTTTCACTTTGGCGTCCCATTAAGGCTTCGTAAGGGCTAGCTGTATACCAAGATCGTTTTTGCACTACGCACTCATTAAGATTCAGCTCTCACGGGTGCAGTCAAATTCGGGACCTCAAATTCCAGCGGCACAACGCCATCGCCCACCTTAGTGTTGATTGTGTGCGGCTGTATTGAGTAACCATATGTCTTTGGTCAGTGCACGAATGTTTCGTTCATATCTCCCAGAGCAGCATGATACGCTCATAGGTCGTGCGGACTTGTTTTGAGTGGAAAGAAAAAGGTAGAAACAGATGTTTGTAGCAAAGTGTGTGGCAAAAAGGAACGGTACAATAGGAAAATAGTTCTCGAAATGACGAATGATGACGTATTTTCCTATTCTAAGCAGCAAGGTTCTGTAGTTTTATGGAGGCGATGTAAGCGTCGGATTCTGGGGCAAATCAAGACCACCTCGGCGATGAATTTTCAGCAATCTGTATTTTTCGACCAATTCGTGGGACCGTTACAAGAAAAGAAAGGGTACCATGTTTTTCAATCCAACAGGCCTGTTTTTCACTCACCGCCCGTTCGTCGTTGCGGAGATTTCGTAACAGGACCATTGCTTTCCTGTTTCTAATCTCGGAACGCTAGGCATGGCTCTTTGATTGCTTCGGGGGATTTTTTTTCGACGACGGCATTTGGCGACAGCCGTTCGTGTACGCTTCTTATATAAACGGCACACAAGGAAAGTTATTCTGTCTTTTTTTTTTATTCTGTGACAAGCTATGAAAAACCAAGTGAAGCGCGTTTCACCGAATGTTTGCGCGAAAGCGGCGAGCAGTTAGCACTTCTTGAAAACAAAGCACGCAAACAGAAAGTTATGTGAATTTCGACCATGAATTACTTCGCCGTATGGTCCAGGACATGAGTGCCGGCCGAAAGAATGCGAGACATTGCTGCAAGTGAGAAATATACAAGAAAAGAAGCAGGAGAATCTCATGTTTGCGTCGCGATGCTACTTCACATAATGTCTAAGAGCTTATGTGACTTTCGAACAGGTGGAGGTATTTTTATTCAGGTAGAGAGGTACACATGACATCAATTGAGGGTATGTGACTCGAGCTTTCTTTTCTTGCCTTCTCATTGACAATGCTTGGAGAGCAATATAAAGGAGAACGCGAAAATCAATAATGTGTAGGATTTTGACGCTGTTTTATTTCTTGCTCACATTGTTCCTGCATATATTTATATAGCCAATGTGATGTATTTTGACTAGTGTTATTACTGTTTTCTTTTGAATAACTTGAAGCAGAGTGAATAAACGAGGACAACGATGGAACGCAAACTACAGGACCAGCGCTAGTCTTGTTGCGTGTGTTCATCCGCTGTTCTCGTTTTTCGTGCTGCTTCAGGTTATTCGCAAGATGAACCGACTCATCCAAACTTACAAGTTATTGCTAACAGAGCTTTCTTTTGTTTGCCAATTTCTGCGGGTTTTTTATCCGATGATGCCACCTTCTGTTTATATAATGTACAGTACGCCTCCTTTAATCATTTCTTCAGGGTACCTGGTAAACCGCGTTCGAATAAATAAATAAATAAATAAATAAATAAATAAATAAATAAACAAATAAATAAATAAATAATAAATAAATAAATAAATAAATAAATAAATAAATAAATAAATAAATAAATAAATAAATAGCGGGTTGATCCCTTCGTTATAGGAATCGCTGTAACACAGAAGTGAAGCGTGTCTTCACAGGAGTAATTGATTGTTTATTGTACATCGATGTATAAGAGCTTGCACAATGTGTATTGGTGTTTAGTGTTTGACGTGGGGATGCACCCACGTTGACACCCAGTGACACATCTCCATCCAGGCGACTAACTGCCACGATCATGATTTAACCATTGGGGTAACTTAAGTTAACATACACCTGAACACAGTGTATCGTGAACCCGCGTGAAGATGGCATCAACAAGCACATAATAAACACCGATACACGATACGCAATCATTCAAAGCGTCATCATTTGACGAGAGAAACGCCAAGGAGTGCGCTGCCCAGCAATACACGAACCTACGCATGTGCCCATGCATATACCACCACACAGCGCTTCAGGAACGCGATACGCAGAGTTCATAGCTTGAGCCGCGAACGCGGGAAGGCGTTCCGTTTCCCGCTGGCGTCGCTTTCTGTGCACCAAAGCACTCACATGTGCGACATTCACCTGTAGACATCATTGCCTTTCTGTGCCGTTTAGTGCAGTTGTTTTTCACCGGAAGTGTCCTTTGCGCTAAAGCTATCGAAGCGTTCCCTGTAGGCTCTCGTTTGTGTCATGACGCTGTACTTCACTTCACTCTCCCAGACGGCGACCCTTACCCTCCCCTCCGCCAACCAAGATCACTGCGAGAGGGAGATATTGCGAGAGATATAAGGCGCGTTTGAGAAGCATCGTGCATATGCGTCGGTAGTGCAGGGGGTAGAACACCCGGCACCTATTGTCGCAGACCTCTAGGCAGTGGGTTCGATTCCCAGGTCATCCATATAAACGAAACGTTTTATTCTGGTTTTTCTTTGTCGTCTGCCCGTGCGCATTTTACCCACGTCACATCCGTGACGGAAATGACGTCAGTGATGTTTTGGTGGACCCCGATGTTAAAACTCTTGTTTTAATAAATAAATAATATACGCTCAATGCTGCATCCATGCGAAGCAGAAGTTGTAATTCTTTATCACAATTTTGCGTTGGCTCTCTCGATGACATGCTTCTTTTGCCCACGTGTCCACCACCTTGCGATTTGTTGCTGCCACGTGGTTTACAAGGAACCATTTAGTGTCATCTATGTCCGGTTATGCTGACACAAGCGAAGAAAGGAAAACAATAACGCAGACATGGTCGAGAGGAGTGACGGACAGCACGAATAAAGGGCGCGAAACCTTACAGCGCCCACGTAGGAAAACAGACAAAAGAGGGTAACCCTCATTGATGACTCCATGCTAGTAGCGACGCAAGGGTAAAGGCGAGGTTTGCATGCTGAAGTTCCTTTGTCTTGATTGAGGGAGGAACAGAAAATATATTGACAGCGAACCTGTTTATGGTTATGGTTTCCCGGAACGATCGGCGTAACGCGGCTCGCAGCTCCTAGCGGGTATACGCGCCACAGAAATTGAGCAAGCACCACTACTCACCTCCGGTCCAATAAAAATGAAGAAGCTGTCTGTAACTAGCCTGGGTGGCCAGCATACAAGATTAATCCTTTGATTCTCCTAGAGCGAGAAGCTCTTCGGAGTTGTCTTGGTGTTCCAAATTTACAGCTAATAGCGCTTTGTATCTAGCAGTTCGGATTGCTTGCAGATTCCGTATTTTGACAGCTAAAACATATTTAAAATTATATGAGTCCACTCTAAGACGGTCGCAATTCGTATTTTTTGCGCAATCGAGTGCTTTTTTCAATAAGCACTGGTGCCGTTTCTATAACCCTCACATTTTGTTTGTTCAAAAACTACTGGATCCTTTAAATGTTAATATGTCCGAAATCATTCCATCAGATAAACTCATGTCCAATGTAAAAATTGAATTCGACGACATATCCGCAACAAATGTCAAACTCTTGCCCTCTAAGTATTTAATTGGCGTATTAGAATATCACCTCTTACAATTAGGAATTAATAATATAATTGCAACAGATGCATCAATGAATGATAAGATAGCAGGTATGGGTATCTTCTCTCAATCATTATACTGGTCATGTTTTTACGCCTTCCAGATTATGCTCCTATATTTGAAGCGGAGTTAACGGCAGTTATTTTAGCACTTCGAAAACTTCCAGCAGATCATTCGACAGCTGTTATTGTGACTGATTCGTTATCCGTGTGCTCATCCCTCACTTAAACTTCGGAGTCAGCTATTCTAAACACATTCAGATCATTAATCGCCCAAAACATTCACATAGTTAGGTTGCTATGGGTTCCAGGTCATTGTGGTATACTTGTAAACGAAATGGCTGACTCACTCGCGAAAGTATCCCTTGATTGCCCAATTATGTCGGTTATGCCTCTTACAGCTTATGTTACAGCGGCGAGGTTCAGAAAATTTTCTCTTTTTAAAGATTCAGAAAAGATTAAAATACCGAATTCAGAATATTCGCACTTGCATTTGGCATGAGATAATAAATGGCGTCCCACACGTAAATTGGAAGTATCCATCACTAAATTAAGATGCCGTATTCCACCGCTTAATTTTTACTTAAACAGGTCTGGTCTGGTGCCATCCCCTTTGTGTCCTAGCTGTAACGAACCCGAAAATATCGACCATTATTTAGTAAGATGTCACCGTTTCAAAAATCAGAGGAAGAAGAGGTTCAAAATTTTATTCAAAAAATTAGGAATACCGCCAAGTACTTTAAATGTGCTCTACTTTGGGGCTGCTTCAGTGGAATTTAGTAACAGGAATGTCTGCGAGGCCCTCAGCGAAGTCTTGGGTGACACAATGAGATTACCTTGCTAAATCATTGATTCTCAGTTTATTGTTTCTCATTCCCCCCAAGCGATATCTTATTTATTTACTTATATTTTTTTCTCATATCACGACAATCACCTTATTCTCTTTGAAAAAAGCCACTTTTCCCTTTCCCTGACCTTTAATGCTCCAAGTTACATTAACCGCCGGCTTCTTGGCCAGTCCCCCGTTGTGGGTGTGAGCCAAATGCAAGCAAGCAAAGTTAAGCCAAGCCAAGCAAGCCAAGCAAAGCAAAGCAAAGCAAAGCCAAGCAAAGCCAAGCAAAGCCAAGCAAAGCCAAGCAAAGCTAAGCCAAGCCAAGCCAAGCCAAGCCAAGCCAAAGCAAAGTAAAGCAAAGCCAAGCAAAGAAAATCAAGCAAGCAAGCAAGCAAGCAAGCAAGCAAGCAAGCAAGCAAGCAAGCAAGCAAACGTTCCGCGGACCGCTCACTGTGCAGTAAGAGCGAAATCGGCATTCCTTTGCCGGCAGGAGGGAAACGTATCCGATCCAGGAGCCCGGAAGTATTTCTAGAATGTTCGGCGATGGATAAAGTCGTGCACTCTCCGCAAGAAAAGCTGCCCGTCGGGAGCGTCAACGGGAATTGCCGCGTGAACGGCAACAACGACATCGTTCTGATCCAAAAGGTCGCGCAAGAGGTGCCGAAGCCAAGCGCAAGCGGACGGCAGAAGATCCAGAGCTTCGAGTGAGGCAAGCTGAGGCTGCAACGGACCCTTAGTTAACAAGGCAAGACAAAGCGACGAAGAACGCTTCGCGGTTTCATCAGCCTTCGCGGCGTTAAGTCAGTGAAGCTGGGCTAATTTTTATTCTTCTGAGCAAATTTTGTAGTTTACTTGCGCGACAATTAGTTCGCTCCAGCAGTATAGTAACCATAGCAGAGCGCGATGAGTCGGCGCACCAACGAAACTGACACCACTTTTTATAGGTGCGCTGTTATGATCGGCTTTCACGGCTATGCGCCGCTGGGCTGTGGGAATAATTTGGCGGCATCTGCCCTGCTTTCTTCACCGTCAACGTTGCCCGAAGTGCACCTGATGCGGCGACAACACGGCAGTCGTGTACGGAACCCTTCAAAACTGTCAGTTCCCTTCGCCAATCGCCTTGGACCCTCTCGGCCGAGTTTGACTAATTTATGCCTGGAAGTGACCTGTTTGCAGTCAAGGCTGCTCGAAAGAAGCTGCCACCTCTGCCCTGCTTTGTCCAACGTTCTGCGAGATGCACCGGACAATTAGCCGAGCGCCTGAGATCCCTCATCGGAAACCTTTCTCACACTCCTCGGTGCCTTTATGGTTTGGTGATCGGGCCAGGAGCTCGCTGTCAGCAGAGCCCGCGCCGTTATCGAGGAGAAGAAAGACTGCACCTGACGGTGCGGCCAGTTTTCAGGAATTTGTGCCGCCGCGATCCCTTCACTGTTTGTATGGTGCACTATTGTGTATTCTGTTCACCTCCCTGACGCCGTCCGTCGAGCCGGGCGCGCCGCTTCTCTCTTTCCTGGGATGGAAAGGAGACGGTGCTTCACCTTGGCCCTTTAGGGGGGGGGGGGATGAAGACAACTTGTTGATTGGTGTCCTAGACTTGATAGCTTTCCCCGACAGGGAATCTGGGGAAGACCCAGGCTTTATAACGCGGACGTCGAGACGTTCCAAAAACACGCTACCAAATAGTCGTGTAAATAAACGTTCTTGTAATCATCTGGTCTCGGTCCTATGGGCAAACCCCCGACCACATCAGCGCTCATTCCGGACTCCCTTCTTTCTTTAATTACGCACAAAAAGGAGAAACGTTACATGAATAATCTCAGCGCAGCAAATATACATCATTAGGAGCACAGTTTATATATATGCCTCCTTCGCAAAGTGTGTTCGATGCACCCGCTTTTTCGGTCGCTCACGAGTTAAGCGCAGGTCACCATTGGACTATTTTCAGAATCGGCCCACTCTTTCCGGCACGCCCACCACGCGGACAGTGCCACATCAGAACCGTGGTAAGCGGTGCCGGTTGCTAATGATTCAATGTGGAACCACAACGTGCCACATCAAAGTAGGCCGATCACGGGAAAAATATAGTGAGCGTTATGTGCTAAGAATATCCGCGTCTGGCTTAACGTAATCTCTCTAAAGGAAAACACTCTGCGTTGTTATGAATGCTACGCTCCGTATGACGATTAATTAGTAGGAAGTTTATGCCTGACTTGATTGGTTCGTTTCAGTTTGTGCATAGGGAAGTGTGATTAAACAGATGTGCTTGTGCAGTTGTTTTCTTGTTCAGTTCGCGATCATTTCAGGCTTTGGCCTCAAGTGTCTCGATGAGCGACCCCTTGAACCAAACACGGCAGGTGAGTGAAATCGTGCAAAAACTTGCGTGACCTACGCCACTGGCGACGTAACGTGGTGACGCTACCATGTGCCGTCATAATGATGTCACAGATTGCAAATTGCCATAGTGACGTCACAACGTCAAAGTCATGACGTCACATGATGACGTCATCACGTGGCATCGTCGCTTGGTCAAAGGTGAGCCGATAGCGGAAGTTGTGCAGCACCACGTAAGGTGCAGAGAGCTTCGGGGGAGGAGGAACAGTGCAATCAGCTGAGAACATCAAGGCAATTTAATGCGTCTCTCACAACCTGGCTCGTTACGAACCACGTGAATCCTGTCACCAGACTGTATAACTAAATGCATTACCAAATGGCTTTCGCTTTCGCTTTCGCAGGCTTTCGCTTTCAAGGTTTGAAGTGGGTAAGCACTGTCGAACTATTTAACACGAAAGTGTTTTATGCCGGTGTCCACCAAGACTTTAATGACGTATTTCCGTCACGGAAATACGTCAGCAAAATAAACGCCATCAGATGGCAAAGAAAAAAAAATAAAAAGTTCCGTTTCCTGGAGTCGAGCCTATAACTTCTCGGTCCGCGACGTTGGCTGGCGGGCGTTTAGCCAACTGAGCTAACGCCAAACACATTACGGGGGCTACTTGATTGCGCCTTTTATGTTTCATACTTTCCTCTCGGAGTGCTCTTGGAAGGACGGATGGATGCTTTGAGCGTCCCTTTTATACAGCGTGGTGACATGTGTGCCACCAGGCTCGGGGAAAAAAAAAACGCGCCGTTGCTTTCGGTGCGTTTCCAATAGAAGTGTAATTTCGTCAACGCTTTAACACAGAGGTGGTGGCTTTACGCCAAGCCTCGCTCATAGCATCTATCCATATCGAAAAATAGCTCTCCGACGCTCGCCTGGCTGTCGCACCGCGCTCCCCGCTTGCCCTGTGAGAATTAACGGCTAGCCTAGAGGGAAGACACGACGCGCGTAGCGTTTCTCTTCGCGTTTCACGACGCTTTGAAGGAGTGCATATTGAGTATCAGTGTTTATTAAGTGCTTGTTGATGCGATATTTGCGCGGGATTCACCGTATGAGGTATCCACGTATATGTCAAGAACTTCAGCTACCGCAAGGGTTAAATCATCATCATGGGCGTTAGTCCTCGGTACGGAGATGTGCCACTAGGCGTCAACGTGGGTGCGTCCACATGAAGCGGTGCTATATATGCCAAACAACAATAGACATTGTACAAGCTCTCATATATCAATGCACTATAAACAAATAACTACTTCTGTGCCGACACGTTTCACTTTCGTGTTATACCGATTCCTATGATGGAGGGATCAGCCGTCTTTTTTTCTTTTTTTTGGGACAGCCCTGTCGTCGTCTCATGTCTCGCGTTGGTGTCACGCGCGGGTCCCACATTTGATACACGTAAGCCGAGAAGGCTGCACGTTTGGAACGCCAGCTTCGCCGAAGGGCTAATTCATCTGTCCGAGCCAGCGCAGCGGTAGCGAAACGCCAGCGTCGGGAGTTAGACGCAGATGTATGAAGCGGAGGCGACGCGGCAGCGCCGGGAGTTAGACGCACCGCGTTCGGAGCAGTAAACAGTAGAAATACTGCTTGCTGCTCCGTCAAAAGTGCGCTACTTCACCTTACGGTGTAATGATATGTAGAAATAGAGTAAGAAGGGGGCCATAGAACAGAAACTAGATAATCGTAAAACAAATCAGATTATCACAAGAAAAGGATAGAAAATGCCACATAATCACACGAAAAGGACAGCAAAGAGACACGAGACAAACACAAGGGAAACACAGGCGAATCAATGATCCGCTGTTCGTACAGTTTTCACTTTGGGTGGAACTGGCTTTGAATTTTGTGTGTGTGGTGGGATTTGTGTTCGGTCGCCTGCGTCCGCTATTGGGCGCGAGCATAGTTTCTTAAAAATACACTAGAGGGAACTCTGGCGCTAGTGTCTGTGGGAGCTGTAACGCGTGGCGCTTCAGCCAGCACGGGAATGATGGCTAGTACACGGATTTTTCTAAACTTCGTTCTTTCGGCTCCGTTTGGCTCCGCGTCGCCTGCGTCCGCTTTGTCGCAAAACGAAGTTCAGCAAAAGTCAGCAGTTCCACTTCACCCCTTTAACGTTTTCAGGCTCACCAATTCAACTCTGGTCACGAAGTACACGGCGGTCTATTCTTTTATCCGAAACAAACGCCAAAACACAATAGACAAAGATACAAGTGCGTTCGACGCCGTAAGCCCGAAGATTAGGCAAATCCGTGTACTATCCATCATTCCCATGGTGTCTAAACGATCGCAGTGCCCGAGTCCCCTCTAGTTAACTTTAGGAAACTCTATGGGCGCTAGGGCATACCGTGGCGCCGCTATGCGGAGGCGTCCGTGTGACGTGCAAGGTTTTATTGGTCCGCCAGCCCTCTGCTGCTCAGCCCGCAGCCGCTTTCACGTCCTCTTTTTTATTATTATATTATTGCGATAGCAATTATATGGACAGTCTCGGCTGGATTTTGCCGTCACCGTCGCCGCCGTCATGCACCGTATATGTATAAGTATATATATATATATATATATATATATATATATATATATATATCAACGTTTCAAAGAAAAATAATTCATAAATATGCTTCCCGAAGCGCGGAATCGAACCAGCGACCTCTCCTTCCGCAGCGTGTGGCGCTAACCACTACGCCAGAAAGCGCAGATCCTTTAGGTAGCTAACGGCGAGCGTTATATACACACCCTTTACGGCTGTCAGGACTCAGAAACGACAGGCGCTTACAAGCGTTTCTTCATTACAAGCGAGATGGCGTGAGGAGCGCGACTGGCGTAGGGAGCCTTTATGTGTGCGCGCCCCCGACGGAGGGGGCGCGCACACATGAAGGCTCCCTAGACTGGCGGATATAAAAGTCGTCGGCGAACTCGCTCGCTTCTTATATTTGCGCAGAGAGAACCTTGCCCTTCCGCTGTCTGCTCGCGCGGTTTTCTCGTAATGAGGGGAAGAGGGATGTTTCGAGCTTTCACCATGATGTCCGCGCTCATGTTACGGAGCATACGAAATTCACTCGAGCTCAACGGACGCCGCTAAACGAACAAACAGAAGATGAGCGCGAACTGTCACGTGTGACAGCTCGACACTTGAAGCGCGCTAGTTTCCTTCGCTGCTTCGGCCGCCTTTGCAACAGGAGCGCTGTTCAAACTGAGAGTATCCATTGGCGAGCCTCACTTCGTATAGCATTAGTTTCTTGCTATCGCATTCATTGCTTCGTCCTTGCGGCGAAACTGTGACTTTTTTGTTCTCCACTTTGACGAAATCAATAAAATACTGCTGTGGCTTCGTTACTGGCTGTACGAAATTCGAAATAACTGCTCCGAAAGAATACGTTATTCAATAAGACTTATAGACACCACCTTGGATGCCGGTGTCGTCTGCTACAGCCCCCGATATGGAAACCACGGTGGCCGAGCGCGCTGCTTTTGTAAAAGGCAAAGAACCGTTCTTTGTCGAATTGTGTGCTTGAGGCAAAGAAACACGTTTTTGCAGCAAGAAATGCGTGCAACGTGACCAACGTGTAACCTCATTCATTGTAGGTTCGCATCTAATGACGGGTCGCGGTTAATACGAGAAAGAAATGGCATGAGCAAATTTACATTCCCCTAAAGTACGCAAAGCACGACGCAAGCGGTTTCTCCGCACAGGTTTGTCGGCGGGACGATTTATCTGCCGCTCCTTATTGCGCGAACTTTCTGCGGTTTTCCCACGGTGCATTTGCTATCGCCATCGAGCCAGATCAGGATGAAAATATTCGTTCATTTACGCCGTTCGGCAGTTGGCGGAAAGGGGTCAATCGCGATAGAAAAATACGGTCTCCATAAAGCTTGATTGCGATGGTAAATGCAGCGCGTGCCAGCCACCCGCATTGCTTTGCGAATTTCAATGCCCTAGTATGCCACAAGGAGTGGCTTACTGTGGTTTGGATGGCAATCTTAGGCTTATGAAGAGCAGAAAATACGGGGACCAAGCAGAGATAAATACAAGACAAGCGCTTGTCCTGTGTGTACTTCGTCCCCATGATCTCCTCTTTTTTTTCGCTCTTCATAAGCATGAACCGATTCCAATTAGGTGAGGTAGCTGTGTTGGCAATTTTACGTTTCAGTGAGAATACCGGTGTCGAACATTTACGACTTCATTGATAAGCAATATTGTACTTCGCGGCTGCTGTATAAGGTGAATCAATGCTTGATGCCCATATACCTAGGTTTAGGTGCACGTTAAAGATCCACATCGAGATGGTCGAAATTTCCGGAGCCCTCCACTACGGCGTTCCTCATAATCAGACCGTGGTTTTGGGACGTGAAACCCCAACAATTATGGACGGTGGATCAATGTTTGAAGCTACCCACGTTGTCGCCTGTAGCGCAACATAAAGAAGTCACACTGGATGTGCTCATTCTACAGACATCCTCTATAAGCAAGGAACCCGATGAGCTGGGAATAACAATAAAGGAACGTCAGGTGACAGCGGTATCACGCTCTTGCAAAGCAGAGTAACGGTGAAAATGAAAGCTCACGCTTGGCTCGCACTGTGGCATGCCGCCGATAACCCTGGCAGCCCTTTCCCAGATTGTGTAGTCTCTACGTGTCCGCACACATAAAGTGAGAGCAAAAGGACGCTGTTCAAAGGAGATAACGCCACAAATCGCGGTTGAAAGCTACGCGTTCAACCGTCTGCTTCCCTTCGCCGGAGCAACGTGAGCTTACGTGATCAAAGCTTGCACGTCACCACGATGGTAGCACCCGCGTCTCCAGTGGTGGGCCTCGCGCCCAATATAGTGAACCACAGGACAAACGGCAGACCATTGGAAGGCGTTCGTTCTGTACAACGCATAATATAGGCTGACGATGATGAAATGATGATCCTGACTCACTATACTAAAACTCACGGTTAACCTCACGTGCAACCAAAAAAATTTCAGACATCTTGCAACGCTACAGACTAGGCAGAAGCACTTATCCACCACCTCACCCCAGCCTAATTAGGGAAGAGGCAGTAACCTTAAGAAAATTGCAAACGAACACTTACGTTCACGGTATACTACTTCACCGCATCTCACCGACTGAGCACTCGCACATCTGCAAGAAATGTGATGTCCCGGACACCACAGCGTGGCCTGGTTAAACGGGCACGAGAGTTGGCGAAGGCTCGCGGCTACTTGGAATAAGGAGGCCGCCCACCTTGGGCGCGCAGTGCGCTTGCTCATAATCAACGTTTATTCTCCCTCTCTCATCGTCACAGTGAGCTTGACGAGTGACCACAGTTAAAACATTGACAGATGACAGAAATTTAGGCGAAGATGCAGGCTTAAAGTGATGAGGAATCATTCAACACGGGCGTTAAGAGACGGGGACTTGTATTCGTCAGGGCGAAGACAACTTACCTTCTCGTCACGCTGGCTTCAGGGACATTGCACGAGAGACGATTTCTCATCACTTAGTATCACGTTGAAATGCTGCGTTTTACGCGCCGAGACCTAAATAACACATCTCGAGCTATTTGGTTGATCATAACAAGGCAAAAACAGCGCCCACTTTACGAGGAAGGACAGAAGGAACACAGGGCAGAGCGCCTGTGCCCTGTGTTCCTTCTGTCCGTCCTCGTAAAGGGTGTGCTGTTTTTGCCATGTGGAAACTATGGCCTGATTTCTAAGTACCCGATAGTCGGGGGCCGCCTGTAATTGGACTATTTGTAGTTTTTGAAGGTGTTCCAGAAACTAAATGCAGGAGTGTTTTTCTTAAGGCTTTCGTCGCGGTTAGTTGTATGCCAGTATTGTTTTTTCTCATCGCAACTCTCGCGGCTGTCCTCAAAGACGGAACTCGGTTTCAAGCGGCACAACTCTATGGCTCACCTTAGTTAGCGGTAATTGTGTGCGTTTGTATGAATTACGCATATGACTTTGGTCAGTGCATGTATGTGTCGTTCGTATCTCCCAGAGCAGCTTGATATGTTCATAGGTCACGCATACTTGCCTGTTGTGTCTGCGAACTTGCCCGCAGCTCCACCAAATGTTGCTGTAGAATAGGCCGAGTGTAAAGATGCGCGCATTTTTAAATGTTTGCCCATCTGCATAAGCATTTAAATATAGCATCTGCGGCCCGCAACGTGCTAGGGCGCGTTCCGAGGGACCGAAATAAAGTTTATTCATCCATCTAAGGACGACTCCGGCCATATATATCAGCGCGTCATATTGGGCACCCCTGGAGCCAAGACTCGTGGTCTGGTGGTCTCCTAGGATATCGACACACTGTTCGCAGATAATGTGGGGAGATCTGGTTAAGACATGGTGCTAACCACAAGAGGTGTTTCATCGTAGCTAAGGACACCGGAGCGATGCATCCACCTATAGTTCATGGTGATATTGTGGTCAGTTATACGTAACGGATGGGTTGAACGCCACCCCCTTCCCTTCAAGGAGCTGCGCAACGCTACCAACCTCCTTCTGACGAGCAAGGCCGCCTAGTGTGTTACCAAAGATAGAAATGCTGGCCCATGCAACAGCAAGAGCCTTTGTCTTCGTTGATATCGCATAATTCGTTCGCTTCACCGCAGGAGCATAACTGTGCTATTTGTTGGGGAAATCGCCGAGTAGAACTGTGGCAAAAAAAGACAAACAGTGCAAGGTTGAGTACAAATTAAGGGCAATTGTTACTAATACCTACTGCACGCACTCGCTCGTTCGTATGACTTGTATTTGTAGAGCTTGCGAAGGGTTACATGAAAACGAAGTTCCTTACTGCAGCCATCGCACCAGGCCCGAGTTATATTCTGGAACATTCTGTAACGATACTCATTCAGTCTTTATTCATCACACGCAATTACAGTATGGTGCTTTTTCTTACAGTATGATGCCATTCTTAAGCCAATTAACCGAACAAGTTATATTGCGTCACGCGGGCTTTGCCAAGAAAGGCGCCTTTTCTTAGACGCAGTCATCAGCTTTATTCTCGTCCATTTTGCTTCCCGATAAAATGGAGGATCAGTTTGTCTTTCACGTCAGCACAGCGCTCGTCTGAGATGCAAGCGGAGAAAGGCATCTCCGGCGGTTTGAGGTTGCGTCCGCTGTCGATGCTCGTTTCTTCAAGACTGCTGCGGCAACAAGCCTGTGGAAAGAAGGCTTAATGTCACTTATTTTCTTAAATTTATATTATACATACAGATTGCACAAAAAGTCTTGGACCAACGGCCGAACCTTGGGTCGTTCATTCTAAAAAGACAGGGCGTGCAAACGCGGACACAAGAAAGAAGTCACGACACCACAAACGCCACCACAAACGGCATCACAAACAGCGTTTGCGGTGTCGTGACTTCTTTCTTGTGTCCGTGTTTGCACGCCTTGTCTTTTTAAAATGAATACTTACCAACTAGCTCAGCTCTCTGTTATTCTAAGCTTGGGTCCTTTTGCGCACAGTTCGCAGTAGTAAAAACGAATATAAACATTAGGGTTTATATTCGTTAGGGTTTATGCAAAATCCCCGGTTTGCATGCGCATAAGTACCCGATAAAGTGGACGAGAGGACGACAGCCGCCGTAGCTCAATTGGCAGATTGTCGGGCGCGTTATCCGAAGGTTGCAGGTTCGGTTCCTGCCGGCGGCAAGTTGTCTTTTCGTCCACTTTCTGTCTTCCCCTCTCTATCACAATTAATTACTACAATACATTTAACACAGTACAAGTAACGCCCCTATACCTCCCTTGGCTTCATTGTCTGCTGGTTTTCATTAGGTTGTATCAAGCAAACGAGCCCTCAAAATTTCCTTCTTTCGTATAAACGTTAGGGATTATTTAAACCAGAAATACATTCGTATAAACGTGCCAAGAATTTTTCAACGACGTGAAACAAGGGCCGTGATTCTGACACACAATGGCAACATACCGCAAACACCATGTCAACGGGAACTTTGATGCTTAAAAGCGATAAGCAGATAAACACACAGCAAGAACAAAATGATCAAGAGATGTTCTATTATCACTTTCACGTTAGTGTATTATGTTTTGGCTTGATCTGATGTTCTCGATTATGACGTCTTGATTTTTGTAACATCGTTTTTTGTTTTGCACGCCATGTTTGATATGAAGTTGCAACCGTAAATAAGGCTCATTGACGCTGGGTGGGGAATGTGGACAGTAAGTTTATTAGTATCATTACTAGAACATTACATAGAGTTCAGGTGAAGTAAGCCGGAAACAAAATAAGAAAGAAAGTTCCAATTGTAGGTAGCTGCCACATAATAGAAACGATATTTTTCGATTACATTTCCGTCATCGGGACACCAAGTATGCATAATGAAGTTTATTAGGCCATACATTTTTTGCAGATATAAGCCCAGTATTCACCCTTCAGCTTCACCAGTGTATGGGCTGATCATCGTCGTCAGTGCCATATTCATTGAGCGCGCAACCCAGCTTAGGCACAAAGTAGCGGAGATCGTTTCTAAGGCAGCTGTACGATGATGATGAGTGCGTACAGGCGAAGAAAACAAGGCTGGAATTTTGCGCTCAAGCCACTTGATGGGCAATACTGAAAGATGTGCCCTGCTTCCCCAGAATGAAAACACAAGGGCCTCTAGTCAGGTGTACGCCAAATGTCGGTATTATGAAGTGGTGGTAGCATCGGCGGCTGTTGCTGGTGGTACTGCTGCGGTGTCGGCTCGTTAGATGGCTGTCGACGGACAATGTCTGCATGCGTTAGTTTAAGAATGTAGTTGTTCGGCTCGCGAAGTGAAAGCGCTTGCCTTATCTCCTGGCGCACAACTTCTGTGGTTGACGCAATTGCGCAGTCATTCGGCGTGGCAACGAGCTTCTTCAGCTCTTCTTGCACGATTTCTCGTATCACTTGGCGCAAAGAATGCTCGTCAGCTGTTGTCACTGCGGTCACGGCTGTTGCGCTTACTGGCCCACTGTTGTTTAGGTGGTCATACTGGCGGTAGCGTAATTGTAGTGCGCGTTCGATGGCTATCGCCTGCTTCGAAAATTCGTCGACGCTTGTAGGCGGGTTTCGCACGAAACTGGCAAAGACTTGCTCCTTAACATCAGGTGGCTGATCTTTTAGGCTTCAGACATATCGGGATCTGTTCGATAAAATAGACGGGCCATGTCCTCCACAAACATCGCAACAGATTCATTTGACTTCTGAATCCGTCATTCCAGGAGTCGCTGTGCATGCTCTCGTCTTTCGGGGCTTGGGAACGTGTCCAGGAACTTCCACCGAAACTCGTCCCACGATGACGACGCGCGATTCGTGAACCATGTTCGGGCTGTGTCTTGAAGAGGGAGGTGCACGTAGCCCAACTTCTGTCCGGCGTTCCACCCGCTAACGTTGGCTACACGCTCGAACTCCTCGAGCCAGTCACCTGCGTCCTCATAGGTGTTGCCGTGGAAGTCCAATGGAATTTGAGGGTTCAAAACAGTCACCTGTGTCGTGCTGGGGCTGGTCATGTCTGGAACACTGCTTACGGGCGAGGTCATGCTTTCTGGCAAAGGACCGAACTCTGCACCGAACTCTGCAAAGGACCGAACTGTACCTTTATCGGCTCAGGCCCAACAGGCGGCGGCTGTTTCGGTAAACGGGTGTATCGACATGCGGAAGTCTTTCTGGGCTAGATGCGGGGCTGTTGACAGGTGTACCGAATATGTACCCAGCGCCTCCACCTGTCACGACGCAGAAACAGCAGAAGTCGGGTACAGGACAGCTCAGTTTAATTATGCAAGGCACTGGAAAAAGGATGATGATGACTATTGCCTTTATGAATGGCTCATACCCACTCTGGGGGATTGGCCAAGAAATGTCGTTTTGTTTCGTTTCGTTTCCTCAAAATTACGGCGCTTACCCACTCTGGGGGATTGGCCAAGACTCCGTGTCGTATCGTCTCTCTGATAACTTCAACAACCAGGCATGAACCTCGTCTTCCTTTATTGTTGCGCTAGCTCTTCGTTTTGATTCGTTTTGCGCTCTGAGTTGAATACTGTGCAAGTACAGCACTTGATATGCTTGCTTCCGCTTTCAATTACATCCGGGCTCCGTCACGTGTGTATTCTTGCCTTCGCTCGCACGGTGCAGCGTCCCAGTTTCTTTCTTTCTGGTTGCGTTAGGTTGTGTTTTACGGCGTGTTTTGCAGATTGCATGTGGTAATATTATATACAAAATAGCAGTTCCTGATATTGTGTAACTGCAACAGCGCATCAGAGATGGCATTGGCGCCATCACACCAGACATGTTGCAGAATGTTGCAAGAGCATGAATACCGGCTTTATATTCTGTGCGTTACCAGGGGTGCGCATGTTGAAGTGACTTAAATACTGAAGTATATCACTTGTGCTAAATGTTTATGCAAGGTTCAAAACTCAATGAGTAGAGGCATATGTGGTATAGTGAATGTTTCATTTACTGTATCCAATTAAGAGTTACATCTTTTTGTTATCACGGTAAACATGTATGGACATTCTGAGTCTTGATTTGAATATAAATATGACGTGGTGCGTGGGATCCGGAATTTTTTAAAATGCGTAAGCACTTCTATGCCGACTCAACGAGAAAAACTTGTGTTCACCCGTCACGTGAGACGATAGTCGCTATCAAGAAATGCATGGAAGATATTTTTTTTTTGCCGGTGGGGGGTTCTGCTAGTTTCACCACATACACATTTCTCCAAAGCCAGCGCGCTACCTTTATCGCCAAGCAAAAAGGTGACCGCTGACTGCGTTTGAACAATGTTGCTTACAGCGCGCCCTACCCCACCACGATGATGAAGGCGGAGCGCTAAGCGCAGCAATGACATGTGGTGGGTGTCCACCTTTCCAGACAAAAGCTGTGCGCATCAACATTAGTAGGAGAGCGTAGTTTTGCACAGAACAGTATAAATGCTCCCATGATTCTTTGAGTACGTTCTATGTAGTTTGAGATTGTATGACTGCCTGCCATACATCTTTTACCATTTTTAGCATAAATATATTGTCGTGCTAATTGTGTTGAGAAATTCGGGCGAATGAAAGTCGACAGGTTTATGAATTTTCGAATAGGGAGCGCACAAAAGGGCAACGAAAACGTAAACAAAAAAGACGCAAACACAGCGCTTGTGTTTGCGTCTTTTTTGTTTACCTGTTCGTTGCCCTTTTGTGCGCTCCCTATTCGAAAATCATGGCTCACCAACTAGCCCATCAGTACATTTTAAGCAGGTTTATGAAATCCCTTTAGCACGTACTGCCATTCATATGTGAGATCTCCCATATCCTTAATATTGTCACGTAGTCATGACGGTGAGGTACGCGGAACTCAAGATCGTACAGATGAAAACTCTTTATAGGGCGAACTTGTGCCCAGGAAATGCAAGGTCAGTGTACAAGCAATACACGCTGTAAACTGATAGAGGCGATTACAGTCTTCGGCCGTTGGTAAGCTAATTAATCTGCGGTAAGCCGGGTCGGCATTTATATATGTGACATCGAATATTCCAGTGTTACCTTTGGTGGACGCGTTAGTTCGAGAATAAACTCTGTTGTTCGCGTTGTGCACGTAATCGTATCGATAGATTCTAAAATAATGGGGTACGTTCCGAGATATTTGGGCGGAACCTGCGCAAGGCAGTGGTTACACGTGTAACTGGCCGGTTACATAAAAATAGAAGAAGAAGCGCTTGTGGCAATATACAAAAGCAAGGCTAAGGACAAGCCCGCACGTGAGTTGAGGCGAGCTGCGAGGTCAGCGGGGGAAAATATGTGTTCGTGTAGCGGTCTCAACTGTTGACCCTGAAATAAATATAGACCTTCACGCGAAGGAGCATAATATCACGACGCAACTCGCGCTTGCTGGCAGCCATCACGTTGTATGGTAGTCTCTCTCTTTTTGCATGATATGGGTTGTCTGCCTGGCACAAGAATGACGATATCGTTGCAAAGCACAACCGCACAGTAGGTATGCCAGTTTGCAAGTAAAGTGCAGTTTGATCTAAAGTATTTCACCCCAATATCTTCCAACTGCATGACGTCATCTCAATTCTTTACCTGTAGCACGCGCCCTTGTGAACGACAGCCGGTCGAAACGAGTTCGAGCTAGCGGTCCCAGCCCATGGCTGAAGCCCTTGTCCAGAACTTCAGATCGGTGTCCGGGATTTCGTCACATGGGACCAGCGGGTTCCTGCATCGATCACCACTTCCATCAAACATTGGCAAAAAAAACAAAACAAAAAACGCCAGGCCTGCGCTGAAACCGCAGCACAGTCACAGCGAAAGCTGGAAGAGCGGCGTTTCTAGAGCCCGTTAAGCTCTCTTGGGGCTACCATACAAGTACACTAGAAAGGTACCCACTACGCCATAAATCACAATTTTTGTGAAGTTGGGAAGCACCTACTAAGCCATTATTCGTCATTCCGCGGAGAAGCGAGGCACCAGCTACACGTCTGTAAGGCATTATGTGCACTTTGTTGACGCGACGACTGATGACGATAAAGAATTATGGCTCAGCCCTTTGTAATGGGTTGGAATCTTTAAACGTGCCACCAGTTATGTAATTTGCATTGGGTGACGCCCGGTCGCTATTTCCCTCTGCCGTCATGCTGTATAACATACGTTGACGTGGGAGAGAGACGGGGGGCGAAGAACTTTACTGAGACCCCGAGGAAATGGATCGTGCGCTTATGGGCTTTCTTGGCAACCAATACAGGTGCACTTGCGAGGAACCCACTACGCTATAAATCAGTGTAATTTTACTGAGACCCCGAGGAAGTGGATCATGCGCTTATGGGATTCCTTGGCAACCAATACAAGTGCACTTGTGAGGAACCCACTACGCTATAAATCATTGTAATGTTTGAGAAGTAGGGCAGCAGGCTGTGCCATTTTTCGTCATTCTACGGAGAGCGTTGGTACCTGCTATACGCATGTAAGGCATTATGCGCACTTTGTTGATGCTGTGCCTGATGAGGATGAAGAATTATGGCAGAGTCCTTTGTAATGGGTTGGAAGCATTCAACAACCTACTCGTTGCGCAATTCGCATTGTGTGACGCCTGGTTACAGAATTCGCGTTGTGCGACGCTTGGTGCTTATTTTACTCTTCTACCACGCTATATTGCATATGCTAATGTGGTTCCTTCCCGACATGAAGCCTGTATAGGACCTTTTTGCAAAGCAGTTTCAAGCACCGGCATGGCTCAGAGGTTGAATACTGGGCTCCCACGCGGAGGGTCCAGGTTCGAACCTCGTTCCATCCTGGAATTTTTTTCTTATTTCGTTTTTTTTTCTTATTTCGAGCGATACTGGTTACGGACACCGGCGGCGGCGGCGGCGGCGGCGGACAACTACGGCGCCAAAAACGGCCGTTGAAATGATCTCATAACAGCTTTCGCTGTAAAATACTGCAGCAGATCCAGCGCGCCCTGCTGGAATTGACATACAGCGAACAACTCCTTCGTATTTTCACCTGAAACGCAACGCTGAACCTCTTCCCCAATTTCTTAACGGGGCATGATTTCTGTGGTTCTGACGTTCATTTCTGACTGATTTTGCCTCAGAGGTCTTGCTTAGCTAGTTTATAACAGCAAGCGAACTGTAGGCTGAAAGCAAGCACCGACCGGAAGTGGAAACCCGAACTGAACTTTAGAGACGACGAAGCAGCCAGAAATCACTTGACCTACTAGAATTGGCATTTATGAATACGTTGAATCTGCTGCATTCAAGAAATGCAGTTAACACTTGACCTAACGAAACCTGATTTGACGAAGTTCCTGATCTAACGAAGAAATATCCGTTGCCCGGCAGGTAACCATAGGGCTGAACGCTGTCGTGAACCCCAACTAATGAAACTTCCTTGACTATATACGAAACCCGTTTAACAAAGCTTTTTTTTCCTGGAAATGAACAATAAGAAATGTGATTTGTTTCCAATTTTGAAACGGATGGGCTTTTCAGCAAGCGTGCGATCTAGCGCCATTGCGTCAAAGCATCTAGGGGCCTTAATCGCAGCCCTAGCTTTATTTTGACGAGGCTGCACGCCCCTGTACAGAACAACGGACTCGGTAGTCGTTAGCGCTTTCGGAGAGAGGGGCGGCGGCTTCTTTCGTCATTTCATGATTTAGGCGACAGATGGCACCGATCATATTTCAACTCCCTTGCTCGGCCTGCTCGACATGGAGAGGGGGGGGTAGGCACTATGTCGGGGATTCCCTTGGGTCGTCCTTCTGGACTATTCAACGTGCAGGCGGGGATTAGGAATAAATAGATTGCCGCGGTTACAATTTTAGATTTGGAAAGACTGAAAAATCTCTCTCGATTTTACAATCTTCGTGATTTAACAAAATCCAGAAAAAAGCAGAAGTCAGGGGAAGATGGAAGATTGTGATGAAAAATTCGTCGAAACGTCGGCTCATCACTGAATTTTTCATCACTGATTTAACGAAAGGATTCGAGCATGGTCATCATTTCGTATTAAGTTGAAACTCGATTTAACGAAATGATGACCACGCTCGAATCCTTTCGTTAAATCGAGTTTCAACTTAATGCGATATAATGGGCCAGACAGCAAGAGCCCCTAGCACAGCCACACTCAGCAAAACCCGAAGAGGTTTACAAGGAAGATAACCAGTTCATTGGCATACAGTTTGGTTATTTTTGCGAGAATGACGAACGATGACTAAAGAGACGGGTTAAAATACACAAAGGCCGAGATGTGAGCCAAAGCTACAACTTTGCTATATAGACCAGAGCAGCCATTTCTGGGCGTTGGGGACGGTAGTCGAAAACGCTCGTGTTTATAAATTAGCTGCACGTGTTGAATAACCCTTAGTAATTTGAATTAATTCTTTGCGCCGTTCCGAATCTATTCCGCGCAGCTTTTTTTTTTGTTTGTTTTTCAAGGAAATGAGCAAATGTGACTACACATTAATTTCAGGATACCCAGTTTTGGAAAGTTAAGCTGTAAATCTTGATTGCAGCCACCCAAGAGAGCTGGATGGACGTATAAGACAATTTAGTAAAATAAATAAAAAGAAAAAAAATGGAGGCGCCTCTAGTTGACGACTTAGGTGGCTGGTAGTGACACTGGCACGTCGTCGTTCGTTTGCCCTGGCGCATTCCTTGGGTTTACTTTGTGCTTCGTCCCATTGCCGAAGCGGATCTCAGAGGGCACGCATAGAGAAGCGCGTAGTTGAGATTTGCTCCGCCAGGTGCCACAGCGATCCCGGCTTCATAGTGAGGGCACTTTATGATAACGTGCTTCGCTGATGCTTCGGAGTTTTCAGAGAGTGCAAGTGTGCACGTTCAGCGTTCGACACGACACAACAGAAGTGCCCACGGCGTCATATGACGAACGAACTTGTGGTCTCATATACATTGCTCAAGCTCAGCCGCTAGCCTTAATTTTAGACCGTATAAAACAACTGGTGACTCGTTGACCATAAAGCAAAACCTGGTGAACAACGGTATAGAACAACTGGTGACCATAAAGCAAAATGTATGAGCTTTATCAGGTGTGCATGCAAAATGTAGGCTCACTTGAGATAACCTGATGCATAGAAAAACGGCTGGTGGAAGAAATATTTGTGGAAACTTACATAACGTACCAGATTTGCACTAGTTGGTTAGGTTAGCAAAATGTATCGAAGGTCAATGCTTTGTCACGAATGAGCAAAGGGCCAATGAAATAAAACAAATAGGCCAACGAGCCTTACGATACACACTAGAGGTCTGTATCGCCATTCTAACTATATTTTCACGTGGTTGTGGCGGTGAAGAAGCAAACATTTAAGCTGGTAGAAATGGACTTTGTTTGGTGAACTTGTGCCCAGGGAAAGGAGCCCTCGAAGCACAAGCAAGTGGTACTCAAAGCAGGTACAATGATAGCGGCGAGTACGGTCTTCGGTCGTCGATAATCTCATCGTCAGGGAAACGGGTCGGCTTTGATACATGCGTCATAGTACAGCCGTGAGCGATATGAGAGGGAACACCGAATCCATGTTTATTCAATGATTGCTTGCAATGTACCGATATGAATGTGACGTATTGAACTGCAAGAAATACATTTCCGCTCGGTCCTTTAGTGCTATGAACACTTTCGCGCTCGCCTACTGCGTTTAGCCGCTATGACCTTTAATAGTTAATCTCAATGTTCTATCTCATATTGCTCACACCTGTACATTCCAGCGTTGTCGCTGGAGCTTGCGTTAGTTCTAGAATTAACTCCATCACACGCGTCGTGCGCACAGTCTGATCGGACACTTCGCAAACACTCAAAAAGGTTCCACTGCATTAAGGCATGGCCTGAATGCAGTGCGCCTCGCGAAAACAGATGTCAGCGTTTTAACAGTGAAAGGCTTTCATTATAAAAGACAAGCACTCGTGTCGATATGTGCGACTTCGAAGTGCTCTAAGCAGGATTGGCGCATACCGTAAGGACTTGTCAAGTAAAGAACACGCGACAAATTGAATGAGTCTTACGAGATGGAGTCGGGCCTGAGCAGCGCGTGCCTCTGCACGATCATCCGGTGCGGCTCGTCCGCGTTGGCGCACAGCAACTTGGACAGGCTGAACTCGGACACCTGCTGCAGTTGAGCTGAGCACAAAAAAAGCAAAACACGGTTGGTGTCTTGCATTTCTGGCCTAGAAAAGTGCTCGCGCTAATGCGAAGAAAGCGCCTGCGCTATTGAAAGATTATGCGTGTGTATACAAGGTTCAGAATTGAGAACATCATAAAAATTCACGTGAGAGTCAGCGCTTGTCGGGTGCGCTTATTTCGTCCTTCGTCTTTTTTGTGAGCGCTGCACAGTCGCAAGTCGGCAACGCTGGGCTAATTCGACGCGAGTCCAGTTTTGTTCTGAGCCGTATGTAGCACACCAGGACGTTGTTTTTCCAATCCACCAAGCTGGGTAATTAGCAAATATTGCTTAATTAGCTTTTTTATTATTAACTCTTGCGAAAAATCTTCAATACAGAAGTTGTAGCACTTGTTCTGAAACATCGGAATATTTAATCTATGCTGAGATAACAATGCTTAAATACCTTTGAAATAGCAGCTCTGACGAAAAATATTCAACAGGAAGGTTGTAACGATTGTCCAGCAATGTCTGATTATTTCATCTACGCTGAGACAACTGCCCTGTTCAATTTTTTCAGCTTTTGTTTGGGGTGCGGGAAATATATAATTGGCGCAAGTTAGCTAGAACACCCAGTATAGTGGCGAAAACAAACATCATTGACTAGACTTTAAGAGCCTTCTGCCGCAAGGATAGGAAACTGGGCCAGGTTTACGAATGCATGCTTTTGGGTTCTAACCGCGCAAGCGAGGCGAAAGAAATCCGATCGTCTTCTGTCGTCTTCATTTTTTAGCTGTTACGACAACCAATTGCTTCCTCCCAACTACTTGTCGTTGGCATCAGCTCCGATTGTCTTGCTGCTAACGGCCACCTGTATAAACCCCAGCCTTTTATAAGCCAGGTTTTGGCTTTTAGATTCAAATGTGGCGCACGTATCTTAATACGTAATTAGTTTCTAGGTTTTGTGCGGTGGAATGTTCGGACTTTTGTTGTGCACTGTTGTTGATCAGAACATGGCCTGACGCTCTGCCACGTGGGACACCGTCTGACAATTTCAAAACCTTGAGGTTGCATTTCACTAACAAAGACTAGCCAGGATTGATATCTGTCGATATGATAGATTGGTTTTTAGTGTTCGACCGAGTAGCGAGGAACGTTTACGTGCTCAATAAATGGAAGCACAGTGCTATCTCATCTCTTCGTTTTTCACATGCTAGTTAACAGGTGTGTTCCTTTTTTAGATAAAAGAATACATGTGCTGTAGAACGCTGATCTACCAGTTCAGTTGTGGATTGCTTGGAGAGGGTAGTACTAATAGACAAGTAGCAATGTCCAGCGATATCGCTAACATGCCTTTGAAATTGAACTCAGGGCTGACGTTGTGGAATTGAAAAGGGGCCAATGTAAGTTCACAACTGCAAAATAACAAAAATAACAAAAATAACTAAATAACGAGACTAGCGGTGGTTTTGATATGATGTCTCTCCTTCAAATAGCCCATTAAAGAGAATAGCGTTCCGATTATTAATTTTATAGCAGTTTTCCTCGTGCGACTTCTAGAGAAACCACAAAGCCGGTATTTCTTAGGCGAATTCAAAGACAAAAGCATGGAATTTATTGAATTTCTGATAACTGAACATTATATTAGCATTACTTTCCTTCGCTTCGGCGATTACAAGATGCGTGATCAAAGTTTCATCGAACACTTGTGACTGGTTGCCCGGATGTCTCGTTTCTATGCCGAGATGACGGCGCTCGCATATTATTAATAATAATAATAATAATAATAATAATAATAATAATAATAATAATAATAATAATAATAATAATAATAATAATAATAATAATATCTAGCGTTTTCCGTGCCAAAACCACGATATGATTACGAGGCACGCCGTAGTGGAAGGCTCCGGAAATTTGGCCACATTGTGCTTCTTAGGATCTGGTGCTTTTTAACGTGCACATGAAGGCTCACAATGCTACTCTCCGAAACTGACACACAGATAGTTTCGCCCTAAATCACTGCTTAGGAGTGCAGGCGCTTCGGTGGAATATTCCGTCGCAGAAAAAAAAAAAAGCTAGTGTGACGTACGAATGTTGCTTTTCCTTATTGTTGTACCAGCGAGACCTAATAAGAGTTTTGTCAACTGTCGCCTAAATTCCGGCGCCATCCTATTTCTCGCTTTGTTCTTTTTTTCCTTCGTGTCACGGACGGCGTTTACTCCCTTGACCCGATCTTATATCAGAGACACCTCGCGCCGACGCTTCCATTGTGACCAGAACAAAAAGCCTCGCGTTTTCGCAATACTTTTGGGCCGTCGTGAACTCGCGCTGTACCCAAGGCCGTCCTCATAATCCAAGTGACAGGCTTCCACTTGGACAGCGAAATGGCGTGTTCCGTCTCTACAGTACTCGGTGGATAACATTTGAGGCCACGGCCAACCGTGAGAGCGCGACCTGTCCTGACATTTGTGGTGTTTTCCTCCTGTAGTACACAATTTGCCATTTGGTCATGAGAACACGTCTTCCCCGAACAATAACGTTAGGATGAAAACAGGGCAAATATAGAAATTGATGGATGCTGTAGCGACACCGTGGAGAAAATAGGACACTTACTCGCGGCCGAGATCAATTACAGCAGCTTATTCACTACACAACGTAACTACTGCTATTCGTACTTTTCTATAAGCTGTGTAATCGAGATCGCTTGGAACACCGCCGAGTACAATCTGAGGGCACAACGTTGTAACCGAAATTCATACACCGTTATCTACCATTAAAATAGGCCCCTTTGCGTTCCCTTAAAGAAATCAAAGGGCCGCTATAGCACATGTCCCTTGCGATCATGCGTTGTAATGTGGCTTTAAATTTTGAGGATAATAAAGTGCAAGTAGTATGGTCTAGTAGAATGCGCATTGATATGTATGTGCCGATTATGTAGAGCACGGAGCGCACACAACGAAGAGGGAGAGAAGGTAACATATAGTAGCAGCAGACTGACTGATATTTATTTTAATGAGAGTGCACGCAAAAGCTCTACGTATTTACTGGGACATGTGCAGAACCAATCCGGAAAGTACAAAAAAGAACGAAACAACAACAAATACAGACGATACTAAACCTACCAATGGCATTTAAGAATGCGGACCTTTTGTCACTGCTTACACCATCGCTCACAATAGTACACTGATAGCTCAGACCGCTCAGGCAGATCGCTCCCTATAGTACACCGATCTGCCCGCTTTCCATATGCAACAGCTTAGTTGTTTTACGTGATAGTTCATATTTATCTAGAAACAGAACAGAAGCGTTCCTGTTTGCTAACTTGCTTGTGTCGTCTTCTGTGTGCGTTGCCATTTCAGCATGACTTGCCGCGGTAGCTTAAGGGTTAAGGCGTTGTGCGTCTTCACTCAAGGACGCGGGTTTGATTACCGGCCACGGCGACCGCATTTTGGTGGAACTGAAATGCGGTACGACGACATCCGTGTGCTTAGAAGTTAGGTGTACGTTAAAGAACTTTACCACGTTGTCAAAATTAATCCAGACTAGAGCATTTCAGCCTCCAGCCTCGAGAACTCCAGCATATAAATTTCTCAGTCTTTCAATTCTACTCTGTGTACCATCCGTAAGCGCCATGGGTCCCGCGTGGCTGTAGAAGAAGCGGTCTCCCTCCTGGAACGCTCGGAACTGGCGTCCGATGATGCAGGCGAAGGTGGGTCCCACCAGGGCGCCTGGCTGCACCGGCCGTTCCATCAGGCCAGCAACCCAGAGGTCCACGTCTTCGGGGTGCCTGGAAGAGTTGTCCCGTGTTAATTCCCTGTTCTTTTGTCTAACGTTTTTCAATGCATGTAAAATTTTCTACGTAAAATATGTAAACTTTTCTTTTGTCTAACGCTCTGCCATGTCTGTTATCTGTACATATTTGTATTGGTACACTGACATGTACAGGCCCGGATCCCGGCCATGGTGGCCGCATTTTGATGGAGGCGACATGCCGGAGGCCCGTCTTCTTAGATTTAGCTGCACTCTAAAGAACGCCAGATGTTCTAAATTTTCGGATCCCTCCACTACGGCGTGCCTAGGAATCATATCGTGGTTTTGGGACCTAAAACCGCAACAATTATTATTATGGCATGTACAGGAGTGGTCAGAAGTTCACAGGCCGCGCTGCAATACGATTACATAGGATAGCGGCCTGGAAAATTTTAACTACCCCTGTACATTCAGCGCATTTCTGTACGTTGCACGGCGACACTGCGCTGCAGCTTTGGTTGCACACCACGAAGGCTTCGGAGAGCTCTGAAGAGCAAGCTGTTCTGCTTGATCGGAGCTGTTCTGCTGTCAGCCCGGCTGTAGCTTCTTTCCTTGAGTGGCTGCATGCTTTGACACGACGTTATTATCCCGACGGTTATTGCCACGACAGCTACCACCGCATCAAGGTCGACGACCGAGACCGGGAAAGAGCCGCAATTGTCACTCATCATGGTATCTGAAAAAAAAAATTAGACCATCTCCCTCTAAGGGGAACCATGTGCGGATGCGAAGGAGCGCATGGGTCGACTTAAAGTTTCGTTCATCACGGGCACCTTGCCCGAGATTAACGCCTCCTTGCATGTGGAGCACACCATGAATTCACTGTAGTTGCTGTTGCTGTTACTCGTCCCGAACTCTTGTGGGAGCACGCCACGCGGGTTCATCGCGCGTCTGCAGAATCTCGTTCCCCGACGCCATCACATGATTGCTGAGAGAGTGTAACGGGGAGAGGCCACAGCGTCTTACCCAGCCCCTCACACAGGCCCGAATGCGCTAGCGCGTGCCAGCACACGTGCTTTTGTCTGCGTTACGCCAAGCTAGGACATCATACGGCAGCCCGGGCCCCTAAAGTGCTCTGCACGCATCATCATCAAGGCGATCGAAGAACAAGACGAAGAAGACGCCTCCATGGCGCGAGCGCGCGTTCAGTATGTTACAGATGGCTATGGTAGGTTTTAGAAAGCGGACGGTCGCCAATAGAACTACGGACAAAGCTCAGCACAAAAGCTGCTTCGCATCTAATAAAGTCCTCCGTTTTAGGCTATTTCTGTGACTTTTCAAAGAACGGTGGGTACAGCTTCATCCAGTCCGGATTCGCAATTCTATCTTGTTTATTTAAATGACGTCGTCGTTTTTTCGGCGACTTTCGAGCAGCATTTGCGATGCCTTCGCTTGTTGTTTAGTTGCGTCCAAGCAGCTGGCTTGTCACTCCAGCCTGAAGGAGCCGCTTTGGCTGCGAGGAGCTGAAATTTCTTGAACATATCGTAAGCAGCGATGGGATTAGCCCGGATCCTGAAATAGTCGAGGCGTTGGTACCTTTCGAAGCATGACGAACGAACGCAAGGGCGGCCGTATTTTAACAGCGAAGATGTTCGGGCTGGCCATTTTGTGCGGTCTCTCAAAAAACCATCATCATCAACGGGCATGTGCCACAGAAGTTGGGCAAATTCCAATACTCACCACTGCTTCATTGAGAGAGAGAGAGAGAAAGAGAGTGTGAGAGAAAGGTGTAGAATGAAAGAGAGAGGGAAAAATAGAGTGAACTAATGGGAATAAAGACATGATAAGAAAGATAGAGAAATCTATAGAAAGAGATAGAAAGAGATATAAAAAATAGAAAGATGAAGAGAGAAATAAAGTGAAAGAAAGGGAAGAAAGAGAAATAAACATAAAAAGAAGCGAGAAAGAGAAAGGAATAGAAAGGAAGAAAGAGAAGCAAGTAAGAAAAAAAATAACGAGAAACAAAGAAAGCCACCCAGCTGCGTTCTTCCTCCAGGCTTGGCACGACTAGTGCGAAGCTGCCGTACTAGGGAACAGGAAAGGCAACGGCGGCTGCGAGAAGAGCCCCAGGCGATGGAAGCCCTACGCCAACGATGAGGTGCCCGTCCATCTACGAGAGGTGCGAACGCTCGGTTCTGGAGTTTGGACATCCGTGTCGTGACTAACCTAGCTAAAGCCTAGCAACAACCTAGAAGCAACCAGACTAGACTTCAGACTCGTCCACTTTCGCTGTTTCAAGCCTTGCGCGACTTAGTGCAAGCTTCGCCACTTTTTTTGGAATTCGCGCGTACTATCGTCGCTTTCAACTTTTAGCAACCGCACACCCTTGAGCTACTGTACGCAATAGACAACGTCGCTTTTGCTTGGGGCCCTATACAATACCGCGCTTTTTGCAAACTACAGCGACGGCTTCAGGCTCCACCGATTCTCTGTCACTGACGAACATGTCGACCCTGATGAGCAGTAAGCATGAGTAAGCAGATTTGTATACTCAATTATATACCCATTTGCACTGTGCGTGCAGTATGTAATTACTGTACTGTCGTATGGGTAAGGCACCCCGATCAAGCTGTTTGTTCAGCTTGTATCGTCCCTGTCTATAAAAAGTTCACAAGACTGGTTAAACGGGTGAGTTAGAATACAAAGGAAGTGTGTTCGAGCGCATCGATAGATACTATTGAAGCACGCGCATTACCGTGCGTTACAAGCACGCGGATATCACAAGGCACAGCTATTGCTCGTGTACGCTGAACCTTCTGCCTCAAGACAAACATCGTGTTTTTATAGCCCGGTTTACGCCGGCACAAGAACGATAATAGCTGTGCATTTTAAGAGACACGGTTTTTACTTAGAAGGATATGTCTAAGTCCACCTCGTAACGTGAAAGCAGCACCTTTCAACAATTACGCCAAAATAACAAGGCGGTAGTCTGGAGGTGCATTGTACTCGACATCCACAACCTTCGTGGTTGTGGATTGCGCTGCTTCCAGTCGTGAACCTGATTAGGGGCCTTCCCATCAGGCTTTTTTTAACGGCAGCAATAACGTACGTAACCTTTTCTTTTTTTGAGGGAGAGAGAGAATAAACTTTGATAAACTAAAGCAAAAGGTTAGTTACCACGGGCGGGGCCCCTCTTCCAGGGCCCCGCTGGCAACAGTTTCTCGCCGGGCCTGACCGAATGTCGCCAGATTGCTTCAGAAATGAACAATTTTGCTAATAATCTAAATGATAGAAGTCGACACCTACTTGTAGCCTGTCTGACGCGGTTTGACAGCGTGTGTAGATGCGATATACCCCATGCTTGCGTTTCTTGAGGGACAGCGCTTCTGCTGTCTCTCCCCTGTCCGCGTCCGTTCTTTCAGCTGCTTCTCAATAAATGAAATTCAACTGAACATAATTCAGGAGTGAATGCGAGCTTCTATGGCTTGAACCGAATGGGAACTATTTGCATTTGATTTAGAAAGTCTCGATACTAACTCGTAAAGCTCTGCGAGAAGCTGTGCACGGTGAGGTTCCATGAAGGCGTACAGGTCCTCGAAGTCGTGCACGCGTCGCCCCAGGCAACGGCGCAGCCAGAAGGAGTAGCCCGGCATCGCGTGGTCGCGACCCCGCTGTATGTTGAGCGAGGCTAGGTCCAGGCCTGCCTGGCTGGTCGCGTTCCGGTACAGGTGTACGCGCACTGCTTCCGCCAATGACGGTCCGGGCACGCGGGCACGCTGCAGGGCCAGGCCGCGGATGAGACGGTCCACTGTCCCCTGGACGAGATGCGAAGATTACTGAATGGATGCAGTAGTTAATCAGCAACCATATACCCACACTATCCGGTGCTAAAGAATGATGGTAGTATATGCGAGCTCAAGTAAATGGACAGCAGAGCCTTACGGACTTGCCCGTATAAACATAAACCCTTGGAAGACATTCGTGGTCCTCATCACCACCACAACCACCACTATCATCATCATCATCGTGCCATCATAATCATCATCGCCATCATCATTGTGAGCCTATCTAATCTTCACTGCAGGAAGAAGGCCTCCATCACTGATCTCCAATTTACTTTACCTAGCGCGGATTGATTCCATTAGACTCGCGGCCGTCCTCGGCTTCCGTTTCTTTCCCTTTGTATCCGTTCCGTTGCTTGAACTGTCCACCGGTTGTCTGTCCTGATTGGCCGCCCAAATTCATTTCTTTGTGGTGCGCCTACCGTTTTGTCAGAATAATTTTCTATCTTTTTTAAGTATTAGTATTATTAGCGCGAAACATTGAATTGGTTAATGGTGTTGCTCGTCTGTACCGTGTACAGATGGGTCCACATTAAAGGGGCCTTGCAGCACTTTTTCAGCAAGGTCAGAAAACGCTTCCGATCAATAGTCGGGGCTTCTGAGAACAAGCGAGCCAAACATTATAACGCAGCACGCGGTCTGGAATTTACAATTAATTTTCAGTGAGCTAGAAATTGTTCCCTCTACTTCCAACAAATGGTGCCATATACCCAAATGACCGCGCCATGTACCAAAATTCACGATCATTGGCTGATTTGAGCGTCACAAGCTCCATAGCCAGGGAGGCCACCGCGGGAGGCCGCCACGTGCCTGCGCTCGTGATCATAGTGAAAGTAAGCCACGCGTTCGAAGAAAAAAAGGATAAAAAGTGCTCAAGGTCAAGAAGCGTGCGTGACGTAGCTTCTTTCCCTCATGCCATCCCTCCCTGCTTAGGTTCGAGCGCGCTCGTCGGGGCCAGAGAAGAGAGAGAGCAGCTACAGCGTGCGACTAATCTGTGTAACTCCGTTCTTACTTGACGGACTCAAATATTTTTGTGACACAATGAACTCATTTAATGAAGTCATTCGATGGTCCATTGGAAAAGTGTGGCAAGGTTTCTCTAAAGGGAACAGTTGCGCGGAGGTCATGTCCGGATTTCTATCCCTTGAAATAAGTATAGTGGCTTAGATTTCCATAAAACTACTGGTGGTTGACAGTTCTTACTCCTTTTGACAGACTAGTGTCGTGCAAGAACAATCTTTCCACATCTACCAGCAGTTAGGAAATATGAAAGGCGCTAGTATGAGTGTTCGTTTAACAGTGGACCGTACTGTACTTGGCTCACCATTTCGTGCAGGTCGTCCACCAGGAAGTAGTGGTCAGCCAGCGAGTAGACAGTCGCTCTGAACTGCTCGTCCACTAGAGAGAAGTGGTCAACCATGCCGTGTCCAAAGCGAAACGCGGCAGTCGCGAATTCCACCAACACGGACGGGTCTCGTCGGGCGTCATAGCGGCTGCGCAGGCCCGGTGCATGACGGTACCGGCGGCCCAGCACCACTGGAAGGTACTCGTTGTAGATGATGTGCTGGTGCTGCGCCACAATGACGCGCCTGCGCACGAGGCCGGCAAGAGCGTAATGGAGTATTGCTTAGTTGTTTGTGAAGAGCTAGAACATTGTTCTATAGAGGATAACCAGCCTAATAGAACTCGTACTAACGTCATCGGGGAATATCACGTCGCCAGTATTGCACATGCCTGACGTGAGCGACCATGATATTTTGCATGTAGCGTTCGATCGGTCGCATGCACCATCAGAAAAACGCTCTAAGAACATCAGAGACTATAACAAATGTAACCACTAGCCATTAATAACGAACTGAGCTTCTTTTTAGACATTTCTTTACCAGATTACCTCGAGCGCCCAGTAGAAACTAACCGGTTTATGTTTCGAAATAGAGTGTCTGAACTGAATAATCTCCATATCCAACTTCGGCGGGTGTAGTCCAATCGCCAAGCTCCGTGGTATAACAGATATTTAAACGGACATTCTAACAAGAAAAGATAAGACGTTTGGGAATCGCTCAGTATTCATTAAATGGCCCGCTGGACAACGCACTAGACAACTTCTTCAGCCAATTCGAGAACACTAAAGTCTACGAAATCCCCCTTCTTCAACGTAACCTTGTTGAATATTCCGATGACTAACCCTAAACGCTCTTGGAGCACAGTGAAACCAGGTTGCACCAGTAAAGTGTTATTACTTTCACCCACCAGCTATCCTGCTTCAGACCATCTTTGTGCTACGGTACTAAACGATACATTCATTAACATCATTAAACGTAGCGTAAAAAACGCGGTCACAGAAAAGGAGCACACTACACAGCGGTAAACATTCATTAAGCTGTTTTCGTCTTCATCTAATCATACCCAACGTCCTGAACTTGAATCGTATAATCATTTCACAATGGATTCCGTCATACATATTCCATTGCAGATATGCCGCAATGGGTTCATGTTTGAATCACATGGCGAGGCCGCTATTATCGATACCCTGAAATAATCATCTTCTAACGGTATCGATGGAATTAATAGTAAACTTTTAAAGAATACAAAAAAATGCAGATTGTGAAAATATGCCTGAAATGCATATTTTCACAATCGTATCATGACCACGCGCTACCTGAAGACTGGAAAACTGCTGCGATTATAAAGGCGGTGATAAACATAATCCATCTAACTATCGACCCGTATCTCTCACATCAATACTAAACAAAAATAATGAAACATGGTATTTTCTCCTTGTTAATTTTCTTCAGGATAATACCTTCTTCTCTTCAACTCAGCATGACTTCCGAAAGTTTTTTCTTGTGATCCTCAACTAATTTCTTTCACAAACAATTGTCATTTCTGTTTGGACTCTTCTTCTTTAACTGACGCTATATTTCTTGACTTTTTTTAACGCGTCTGATAAAGTCAACCATTGACTGTTTTTATGTAAACTGAGTGTTCTAAAAATTTGACCCTGCAGTTATTAACTAGATTCGCGCATTTCTTCTCGTGCTCAGTTTGTGAGCACTAACGATGTTGATTGTTCCACTGCACCGACTGGTTCTGGGGTTCCTCAAGGATGAGTACGTGGCATCCTGCTATTCCTAATCTATACTGACGAATCTATTCATTTTGCATGAGTAGATATATTTCCAATTACTTCCAGAATTGGTTTATTCGCTGATGACTGCGCGATTTACCGTAAAATAAGTCACGAATAATGATATTCAATCTCTGCAGGCTGATCTCAATAACATACTTCATTGGTGTCACAGTTGGAAAAAGAAACTTAAAAATGCAAATCTGTGAAGATTTCTCGATCCAATACAACTTGTAAACTTACTTCCTTCATAGTCATCCCTTTGAAACTATAATATCCTACCAGTACCTCGTTGTTCATATAGTAACACTCTGTGCTGGAAATTACATACAGGACATATAACATGCAAAGCTAATAAAAGACTGGGTTACCTTCGAAGAAACTTCTTTCTTTTTCTATCGTCACTAAACTTATTACTATATCATCACATACGCACATTGTTGCGCTATAACCGAGTTTATGAAATATCACATACGCGTGTCAACAAATGGAATACGCTTCATGACTTTGGGTCTGTGGTCAGATAACATTATCACACATGCTGGCATCCGTTCACAATCGGGCAGCTCGCTTCGATTTGGCTAACTACCATCTTACCGCTAGTGTCACCCAAATGAAGGCTTCTCTAGACCTCATCCCACAAGCCACCCGCCGAAAGCACAAGCGCGTTTGTTTGTTTCATGAGATTTTTTTTATCATAATCCCAAACCTCGTTCCCGATTAATCTAACCAGCACATTTCATTGCTCTTCGCCGTAATCACCAACAAAAAGACACAGTGGTCCATTTCAACGCAGTAACTTACGCCTAATCATATTTCCGAAGAACTTACAATGAATGGAATTCCCTGCCTGCATCGTTAACGAGCATCGCCGACTTCCATTCAATTTAAGAATATCCTTAAAACAATGATTAGGTTTATGTTTTGTTCAATAACTGGTTGATTTTGCTTGTCCTTCACCGCCTGATAAAAATAAAATTTTCTTTTCACCATTTGCTTTATTATGTTGTTGTAAACTGTTAACATTATTAACCTTTGTGCCTCTATCACTTGGTGTATTTGTATGAAATGTGCTTTGTGTTACTTTTTTTTAGTGTTGTGCAATGCCGTTCCCCTCTGAAATGTATTCCGTACACTGAAGGTAAAATAAATAAATAAATAAATAAATAAATAAATAAATAAATAAATAAATAAATAAATAAGTAAGTAAGTAAGTAAGTAAATAAATAAATAATTAAATAAATAAATAAATAAAGAACGACAACGCTGACACACTTAACCACCGAACCACAGTCGCGGTAACTGTAAAAAGGATATTCAATTTTCAATCGCTACATGACTCGCGGAGCGCGTAAACTGACGTGTAGTATATGCGACATGCATACAGACTTTTTCTACACCTTAACATGAAAATTTCCCCTGTGTTTTCCGTGTCACCACTGTGTTGTCATAGTGTTTAACCACTAAGTAATCCGTTACACTAAAAAAAAAAAAAAAAGGTTAGGCAGCTCCGCAGTAGTGGCGCGAAGAAGGTATCATGTGCTGGGCTAGCCGCTCACCTTCGGATGGTGTGTACGCGGGTTCGAATCTCACCTGGCGAAGCAATTTTTTCCCCCTAGAACTTCTCACTTTCTTTCTCTCTCTCTCTCTCTGTACTCGTCATTAGCCCATCAGAGTTATTGTATCCCACGCCGGAGAAATCGGCACTTGTGTTTTGGGAGCGAAGCAATAGATGAAGACGACGGCGACGATGAAGAAGAGGACGAAGAGAGCGCGTGCCGGATGTTTTTCTGGAAACATCGCACAAATTATGGCGAGCTATAACCGCTTTGCTGTTAAAAAGAAAAGAAAAGATGCCCCATAGAAATTGCTGTCCGTTCATGATCAAAGCTCGGCGGTGTCTCGGAGGTGGGCAGTAAAGTGCTCTTTCAGGTAGTTCCGGTGAGAGTCCCCACAAAACGCATAACTGCACAATTTCTGAACCGTCGCTGTACGCTACGGCGATTCTATATGCAACTCACAAGCTTTGTCAAATTTCGCTGCCGATAGAAGCTTCGCATCAGCTAGACCTACCTGGCTTCTTGGTAGACAGTCTCGGGGTCCCAGTCGGGGTTCAGGTTTCTCAGCTCCCGGGCCACGCGGTTGTGTTGTCGAGCATACAAAATCTGGAACAGTAGAGCAGTACCCCATTGAACATTTCAACAACTCCACTCCAGTGCGAGAGCGTCCAGGGACGACTAAGTTGTTTTATTCTGGAGACGCATCTGTTCACATTTTGTTCAAGTACACTTTTCCGGACCATGCTATCGATACACGCAATTGTTAGAGAATAAAACTACAAAAGAAACCAACGACAAGTAGGGATGGAAGACGTAGGAATAGGGGAAAGTACGCGCGGAGAAGTGATCGGTATGCTGATATGCCTAAAAGGTTGCTGCTGATCCAACGTGTCTTGTTAGCATCTGCATTCAACGAAATTCTTTCGTACCCTTCTCGTGGACATCATGCTAAAACGTGGACGGCGCAATGTGCTTTCCCGAGCCTTTTCGGGTCGCTTTCTGTACTAAATGGGCGCGAGGTCTGCGATGTCGACGATCGCCTTTGACCAAACTTGTCTCGGAGTCCGTTCTTAACAAGATATAACAATAATAATAATATCTGGGGTTTAACGTCCCAAAACCACGATTTGATTATGAGAGACGCCGTTGTGGAGGGCTCCGGAAATTTCGACCACCTGGAAGATATAACAATAAATGAAGTGGAATTTGGCAAGTAGATTAGGAGCCCGGTAGTGCGAACCGGAATTGAGCATAAGATTGGGAGTGTGGGCCCGGAAATCACTTGTAGTACTAGAAGTGGCAAAACGGAAGTCAAGTGTTTTCACGTTGGATCAACATTTTTTTTAGTCTGAAGGGCCCCTAAATCATTTCCGAGTTCACAGACGAACGAGGGGATCTTTCACGCCTTTACTAAACTTCAAGCGTTGAGCCTATCAAGATGTGGCACTTTTCGGCTTGCGTAGTCGAAAATAGAAATCAGTTGATCGCGCACAATAGTCATGCGAGACAAGGCAGAACTGGCGTGCGACTGCGTGACAAAGCAGCGTGGGAGACAATACACAACTGATATTCCACGTGCATTGACGAATCGAGATCTTATTTACTCGTTAGGTCACGTGAACAGACTACTGGCTTAATAGAATGCGTTGCTGGGCGAGATGGTGCACTGTTTGAAAATAAAATCAGCGCGCAAAAAAAAAAGAAGGGAGAGCGCCCGTCCCGTCTTTTTGTCTTGTGTCCCGTGTTTTTTAGATGCGAAGCAGATCTTACTCGGGGCTGTGTCCGGCAGTGGCGTCCGCGCTCCACTGCGCATGCGCCTACTCTCTCTCTCACTCTCCTCCTTTTCGCAGGTGTTGGGTCGCCTTCTCTCCTCTCCTCCCCCGCGCTGCAGCCGCGTCGCAACCTCTCCTCCCACGTGATGCAGCCGCGCCGCAGCCAAATACAGCTGTAACCCACTCTCTCCTCTCCCTTCCTCATTTCATGTGTATTAAGCGCGTGCGCCCGGTCGGCTTCCGTCATTCTCGCTTCGCTCCCGTTCAGATGAGTTGTACGGAAAGCAACACACAAACACAACGTAATGATAACACAAACACCAAATAAAAATTGGCTGCGTATCTGCGTGCTTCGCTGCAAATGTCGTCTAAAGACGATAGAAGAGGCGCTGCGTGAGATATGGACGCCATCTGGCAATACGTCGGGAAACATGAGTGCTGTGTTGCGGGCTGGCAGTCCCGGCGCAGCAGCAGGCGAAGACCGGCGGTGACCAACGCGACCGGCGGGCACGCCAGCCAGCCCGAACACGCGGTTTGGCGCGAAGCGCTGAAGCAGAAGAAACGTCCGCACTCCACGAGTACTCTCCACACACAATGTACACCTTAATGCTGTGGTGCGCAAAAGAACGAAAACACGAAGGAGGGCAAACGAAACACGGCGCAATGTTTCGTTTGCCTTCCTTCGTGTTTGCGCCCTGTTTATTAACTAACAGTAACTAACATGGCGGACACTTGCATTTCTTGCCATGAAGCGATGCGGGACACAACATACTTGTCATGTTCAGAATGTAAATACAGTTATCATGTAGGTGCGTGTTCAGGAGTCACAGAATCGGCATATAAAAAGAAATCTGCAGCAGCGATGAACTCGTGGAACTGTGCAACATGTAAAACGTCAAAAGCTCGAAGCAGCCAGAGCACTGAACTAGAAAGTGTGGAACACGGAATGAACCTTGCAAAAGAAATAGGTGAAATTCACAGAAAATTGTCGTTACTACTTACAATGAAATCACAGGTTGACGCTCTAGAAGGCGTTGCTGCCACTGTATGTGGAATTGAAAGGTCAGTACAGGAAATGTCAAGAAAGTATGATGAAGTGCCTGCCGAAATGAAGCGACAGAGTGCTGATATGAGCAGTCTAAGAAAGCGGGTGGAAAAACTCGAAACGCAGACAAATGAACAGGAAGTAGAACTGCTCAAGCAGGAAGTTAATAACCTTGATCAATATAGCAGACGTCTTAATCTGGAAATCCATGGACTAGCCGAACAAACAAACGAGAAAGTGATAGAAAAACAATCTTTTGGCCGACGAACTTGAGCTTCCAAAACTATCTGAAAAGGATATCGAAGCCGCCCACCGATTGCGCACCAGAGCAGGAACAGACGGGGCTGATAAGCCGTCACCTATTATGGTGCGCTTTTCGGCCCGGTGTACTCGTGACGCCTTACTTTCAAAAAGAGGTGAGCTAAGGAGAAAGAAATCAAAGGTTTTCATCAACGAAAACCTGACTGCTCAGAACAAACGGCTGTTCTGGCAAATGAAAACAAAAGCAAGAGAAATGGAATATCAATTCGCCTGGGTCAAGGATGGCAAATTCTTTGTTCGGCGCAGTCAACGTGACAGAGTACTAAGGATTAGGACACCCAGTGACCTTGATCTCATAAGATAGCTTTAAGAATGTCAAAATCTTTTTTTCTTGCGCCATGTAAGCATATGGCTACACACGATAAAACATGCTATCATGATGCTGATTCATTTAGGCGTCTCAAGGCCTCACGTGGCACCAAACAAATTTCTTTGCTTCACCTTAACGCACGAAGTCTAAGAAACAAGCATGATTCTGTTGACCTTTTTTTAGACACCTTAGATCATCAATTCGACGTGTTAGCATTCACCGAAACTTGGTTCTCCAATGACTGCCCTGTTGTAAACTTTTCAGGATACAACTGCATATCAGTGTCGCGACCTAACAAACGAGGAGGTGGCGTTGCAATATACCTTAAAAGCCGCTTTAATTATGAAGTTATTCCAGAATACTCATTCATTGATGTTCACTACGAATGTGTGCTTGTTAAATGCCTCAACACGATGCTGGTAGTTCTTTATAGGCCTCCAAACGGTGCTGTAACCCCATTTATTGAATTTCTGGAGCGTGTTTTAGAGCACTGTTTATACGTTGGTCTACCTACCATAATTAGTGGAGACTTGAACATTAACTTCCTCTCGATGGAGCCATCTGTACAAAAGCTACTTGACGTTTTTCTTTCTTTCGGTTTTAGCAGTATTATTGACATACCAACAAGGATAGCAAGCATGTCTGAAACTTTACTAGACGTTTGTTTTACAAACTATGAAATTGATCAATCTGATGCCGGAGTATTAATATCAGACATAAGTGATCATTTGCCGTTCTTTCTCTTTTTTACGCCCTACATGGCCCAACGCAACCAGCGCAAAGAACACCCACCTATTCTGCTTAGGAAGATATCGGCAGAAAAGATTGATTATTTTAAGCATTTGGTTGAAGGAACTAATTGAGAGTCTATAATGCAGATAAACGACCCTACCGTCTCCTATGACCTATTTATTAAAACATTAAAAGAACTTTATTATACCGCATTTCCCCTAGAACAACTTAAAATGCCCAAAAAATCCAGAAAACCGTGGATTGATGCCTCTTTACTGAAGAGAATAAAAACACGTGATAAACTATTTGCATCATTCATAGAAACAAAGAACATTGATCAGTTAGCTGAGTACAAAAAATAAATAAATTAACATCTGATATTAAACACGCTCGTAACTTGTATTACGAGACTAGGTTTGCTAGCATTTCTAACGATTCCAGGAAAGAGTGGAAATGCGTAAATGAATTACGGAACAAGAGCGAGAGAGAAGCAATATCGGAAGTATTAATTGAGGGCGTACTATATTCAGGTCATTCGCTGGCAAATAAATTTAATGAGCATTTTTTAAAGGCAGGTGTTTGCACGTCATCGACGAGCACTAGTATTAGCTGTACGTCCTACATCAACAGTTCAGACTCAACAATTTTTATGTCACCTACTACAGCGCAAAAAATATTTAGCTTGCCAAAAAAATAAAAAAAATAGCAGTGCCTGTGGCGTAGACGAAATAAAGGCAGTGCCTCTTAAAGCAGTCGCCCATGTTATCTGTTTACCTCTATCGCACATATGTAATCTTATTCTAAGCTCTGGAATCTTCCCCAACCAACTGAAGATTGCAAGGGTAACAGTTATCTTCAAAGGAGGAGATAAAAACGATCTTGGTAACTACAGGCCAATATCTGTTTTACCTATGTTTTCTAAGGTTATAGAAGAAACAACAAACTCCAGACTTACTCATTTCTTTCAGAAAAAAGAACATTATCGTTAAAAATCAATATGGCTTCAAAAGAACAAATCCACGGAAATGGCATTACTTGATATTAAAGATAAAATAGTTGACAATATAGAAAAAAAGTTACTCACAGTAGGGCTATTTCTAGACTTTAAAAAAGCCTTCGATTCCGTTCAACACGATATTTTACTGCTCAAACTATCTAGATACGGTGTTAGAGGAACAGCTCTAGACATCGTCAAAAGTTACCTAGAAAACCGTCTGCAATATACTAACATTGGCAATGCGAAATCTGAATTCGGTGAAATTACATGCGGAGTGCCGCAAGGGTCAATCCTTGGCCCGCTCTTATTTATCATATACATTAATGACATCGTAAACATACCTCTCACACCCGAAATTATTTTATACGCTGATGACACCAACGTATTCTTCTCTGGGCCAGATATTGACGACCTTAAGTTAAAGCCAATCTATGGTTACAAAGCCTATCTACCTGGCTTAGGGCCAACAGGTTAAATCTGAACGCCAAGAAAACAAAGTTTATTGTATTTAGACCCCGCAACAAGACATACACTAGCAAAAAGATTATTAGCTTTCAGGGACAGCCTATTGATCGCGTTACGTCTCACAAGTTCCTCGGTGTCTTTTTTCACGAATATTTAGAATGGTCTGTTCATATATATCACTTACGACAAAACATCTCTCGAGCAGTTGGCACACTCTGCACGTTACGTCATTTATTACCAGTATGGCTGAAAAGACAGGCTTACTACACAACAATACATTAGCACCTTCACTACTGCCTTCTTATATGGGGAACAACGACAAAAACAAACCGCAGCTACTTACACCTTTTACAAAAACGAACTGTGCGATTAATTGAACTTTTGCCCTTCCGTTCACACACACAGCGCCGTTTTTTGAAAAGCATGGACTGCTAGTAATTAATAACATACGACATAAAAAATTAACAATGCTCATATACCATGAAGTTAAATCTAACCTAACTGAATTTTTAAAGAAGTTTCTTGAGCGGGACCACAGCCATAATTTACGACACATCAGCTTCAAGAAAGATATGCTTCGTACGAACTACGGTACACAAAAAATAACTTACCAAATTCCCCACTTCCTTAACGAGCACCCAACCGTGATGACATTAATTGAAGAAAGGTCCTCCATTCCTGTCTTCAAAAAATGATACACGCCTTCCTTCTAAAAATCCAAACAGACTTGCACACCACTATCAATTCCTCTCCCTGTGTTATGTAACTTGCATATGCTGCAAGTCCCCCTTTCTTTTTTTTCCTGGTTATTGTTGTGTGTATTGTTGCTCTCTTATTCATATTTATTGTGAATTACGTGTGTTACGTGAATTGTGAATTACGTGTGTTATTCATAATTATGTACATATTTTTGCTTCTAACTGCTTGACTTCTGGAAAAAACGCGTTGTTTGATGGCACCTTATGTTCGCATTTGTTATGTCATGTACGACTGCTTATTTATGTGTGTACGCTGATGATCGGCGCTTTGTCAGGCTTTCTTTGCCTTTACGCCGATCCCCTAGGCAACTATGTATACTGGTTGTCTGAAATAAATATGATATGATATGATACTTTGGCCGAGGCCGAGTGCCTGAATTCGAGTAACGTGCCGACAAACAGAAAGACAGACAGACAGACCAAAATTTCTCCGTTTAAGTATCCCAAGAAAGACTATCGTCTTTAAAACCTCACACACTAACGGAAACGCCGAGTGAACGCAACGGAAAGTTGGTGTGCGCCCGCAATGTTGCTTCGCATCCCCTCATGGTTCCCTTGAGTGGGAGATGGTGTAATTTTTTTGCGCACTGCTTTTATTTTCAGACTACTGGCGTCGCGAATTGTGCCGAAAAGAGGGCAAACGTCAGGAGAGAATGTTGGGCTCGTTCATTGTACGTTTAGAGGTTGTTTAGGGGCCCGTTGGCGAGCCAGCCGCAGGAGCCACGGCACTGAGAACCCCGTAGAAGTTCACAAAGAAATCTTCACTTTAGCACCTCAGTATCGGGCTGCGTATAAAACCGGAGATGTACCTGCAACACAGCGATGGCTGGCTGCTGGTTGACCCTGCCGTCTCCGGCTCGGAAACAGAAGCTTGCGGTCGCGGGGTCGCTGCAACCGTCGCGGTCGGGCGTTACGCTGGGCGGCAACAGCCCTTTTCCGGCTAGCAGCATCAGCTCCCTGGCCTCGGAGTTCCTGAGCGCCTCGTGCTCCACCTGGTTCGTGCCGTACACGTGCGAGGCGTCCAAGAAGGCGCTCTGCTGGTTCACGAACCGACGCTCGTCTGCAAAGTGGACAGCACTGGCACATCGTGATCATGGCCTCCAAGGAAAGCGAGCGCCAGGGAATATATATGAAACTCCGCCTCTTTTTTTCTTGAGGTACTCAATCCTAAACGGGCTAGATCATGTGCGACAGAAAGAATAAAACATTCATTTGGTCTTTCAAATTAGAAGGTCGGTGAATAGAGTCCTCAGCCCGGGATCCCATTGGCGCACGCCGCTGTCCTCGGCTGTTTCACGAGGGCCTCTTCGTATCTCAGCTGGTCAGCAGCCGTATAATGAACCGCTGTTCCGTGTTCCGTATTCCGTTTTGGCCGCCATTAGCGCCCCGTGATTGGTCGTTTCACCTGTCACTCAAGTGACGTGTCGGAAGCCCAAATTTTGGTGACGTCAAAATGACGAGTACGCGCTCATTATGCTAAAATATACGGAATCGGTTCCGTCGAAGCGCGGAACAGCCAGCGAGTGGCCCCGTTTCGACGGAATAGCAAACATGGCGGCTTTTTCGTGTTGTTGGCGGCGGTCGCTCACCGGCTCGGCAGCGCCGTGTGCGCCCGACCACGCGCTCGACATGCCAGTCGATGAAAGAGTTCGCCGTCACCTTCACCCGAAGAAAGGAAGGTGCGGCGGTTGTGCTGGTTGTGCGACGAAGTGGCCGAGGAAGGCGACCGACTGCGCTGTCGGTGCAGCCTGTGGGTGTTGTGCGGTCTTCGGTTCTTCGCGAGTGGCAGCCTTCAAGCCTCGTTTGGAAGCGAGGATACTATTGTCATCATGCAAGCTGCGGTGAGCAGACTGTGTGCGATGTTGTGGCGGAGGTAACCGTGCACGCCGGGATCCGTAACAAGTGGGTTCACTTGGCAGCGTTGCCGTCATCATTGCACCTAAGGGCGACCATCACAAGGCGGCATTTTATCCCCGCAAGGGACATTATGCCCACATCGTCATGCTAGTAAGTATCGGTCTTCCCATCCTTTCGAGCGCATGTCCGCGTAGCGAAATGTGGCTCACAGTGGTTCACGCTTTCGTCAGATCTGCGACGAAGACATCGGAATCCTGCCGTGAACCACTGCGTCTGGGGTCAGACTACGACGCCCACGTCTGGTGGACAACGCGGCTGCGTGAGCGCATCGAAGGGGCCCGGATTGCCGCGGCCGTACCTTCTGGCCTCTAGGTGAGCAGAACAAAAAGTTGGGATATTCACAGTTTGAGCTAGCGGAATATTTGCTCGCGCTATGGTTAATGCCCTGTTTGATTAGCTACAGGTACTGTTGGTAACTGTGACAACTGACAGGATGTCGCTCGCTGCATGTGTGTCATCTTGCAGCTATCGGTTATCCGCTCCAAAATATCGACAAATGACTCACATTGTCATGACAGCCCATTTGTAGTAGTCATGCTTCGCGTAGTACGGGTAAGTCAGACTGGTGAAGTGTAGCATTACATCATGTAGATGATTCTATCATTGCTCTCTTTGTGTGGCTCAGCCTTGTGAATCTCTTACATTGAAGTAGTATTTACAACACACCACTTGTATTTGTGCAGGTGACAGAGTCTACAAACCAGGACCATGGCTCCTGACACCTCTCCGAGGCTGTCCTCTCAGAAACGGGGTAAAAAGGCAAGTGCTACACTGCACATGCTGCAATGCAGTCTGTAATGAAGCGTTGTGCTGGGCTATTGAAGAGCTGCGTTCAGCAGTGCAGTTGTACCCTCCATTAAGAATCAGAATGTGCATCTCACATTGCTGCAGCATGTGCAGTGTTGCACTTGCCTTTGCATTGCAGAAGGTGACAGAAATGTTCATGATTTCAGCGATGATTACAATAGTGAGCATGGCAGTGTTGTCAGAGATGACCCCCAACCGCTACTTAGACAAGGAAGGTCATCACGCTCCTCATGTATTCCTGGACAAGCTGTCCGCAGTGGTAATCCGCTATTTGGCTAACTGCACCACTGACAACAGCACTAGGCAAGTGTCATTTCAGTGAGAAACATGTGCCTAAGAAGTAACAATAATATATCGGGTTTTCCGTGCCAAAACCACGATACAATTCTGAGCCACACTGCAGTGGAGGAGTGAATTTATCTTGACCACCTGTGGCTCTTTAACGTGAATCTCAATGTAAGTACAGCAGTGATCCTGCACGTTACCCTCATGGAGATGTGTTCACTGTCAGCAGGAACCGACCCATGCGCTGAATGAAGCTTAGCAGCGCAACTTCTTACCTGCTAAGATGTTACCTAACAAGTAGAATAAAACGTTTCGAAGTTAAATTTCTTGGTAATAATAAATCGCTACTGGGTTTCATCATATGCTCAATGACCAGGTCTTTCGCAGAACTTGACTACACGTGACTGGGTCATTTTTATATGGTGGTAGATAGGAACTTTTCATTTAGCAACTGTCAATATAACGCACTGTACTCGGTAGCTGAGTGCTATAGCCAATTCTCTGGAAAGCAAGGGTTTGTTATTGTTTTTGTTACTGCTGACCGTCCTCTAATCACAAACACTGTGACCGTTATCTGTTCTATGACTGGGAGTGCACACCAAGTCTTTGTCTCCTCACTTCCTGTATAACAACACAGGGCTTGCCTTTTGCTTCACGCACAGCTTGTGGGCACTGTGCTCTTTTGTTGCACATCCACCACACTGTTCCTTTTGAAAGGGCCAACTGATGCTGAAACAGATCGTCTGGCATTTCAAGTACCTTTTTCTCATTCAGAAGTGTGCTCATTTGTGAATGAAGAAGTAATGTGAAAGAATATGTAAGCAGTCTCTTCAAGACAGAACCTTGAAAAAAAAAGAATTTATTCGTGTTCACACCAATGCAAAGACGGCACATACTTTCTGTAAATAAACGTACATTGTGAAACTGTAGTGTCATGTTTTTAAAGCATTACTGACATCTTTACATGCACAAGTTACAAGAAACATCATGCTGAAGGAAGCGCAGTGTGACATCGTACTGCATGGGTAATTAATGGCTACTATAATGCAAATATAGATAGCATTAGCATGCCTTTGTACTATGGACATATTACGTTGCTAAAAGCGTTATATGCGTTTCAAGGAGCACCTTTGTGGTCGCGTGTGGCAGGGACCAATACTGTAACCAATGTCTGCGCACCTCAAATTTTGGTTGAAGTTCGGCACATGTTGTCTGTTTATTGCTGCGTCCCATCCTACCGCATGAAAAAAAAAGAGGGACACACGAAATGTGCACAGTATACGAACCACAAGGTACGTGGGCAATTGTGTGCACAGCTATGCATTTCAGATATATTACAGAGTAGTATAGTACCCCTAACAAGATGGTGGTTTGTCGATGTTTATAAGAAAGGACAGTTGCATAACAATGATATTACATGAAGCAGCAAGACAAACCAATGTATACAGTGTTCAAAACACGCCTGTGCAACTGACAGGATGCTTTCCTGAATAGCAATAGCAAAGTTTTTTCTAACAGATATAGCGCCAACATTACGTACATGTAAAATGCATGTTGCAATGTAACTGGCCTAATTTGCAAAGAAGAGTATATGCTTGGTTTTCGAGGACATATCTTTGCAAAAGGATTGATAGCTGTGACCCACGCAGAAGTCAACTGCAGTTTCAAAAAGGACTGTGTGATTATTTTGTTCAGTGTAAAAGCACCTCCTGTGAGTGGCAAACAGGCATATCATCCTTTAGTGCAACTTGTAAACACACTTGTGTCTATACATTCCTGCTTCAAGTGACATCATGAAACTACAGTCTTTTGGTGTACAGTCAAGCATGGTCTGCATATCATTTCAGATAGCTGACTAGCATATGCCAAAAAACTTATGAAGAGCAAGCACTGCCACGAAATCTTGCAGTGTCAGTTTTACTGGAGAGAAAGGCTAAGCTTACAGGCTTGCCGCACGAAATGACGCCACATGATATGTGTTGTGTGCATCATTTCAGAAGGCTGACAATCACATGTCAAAGCAACTTGGGCAGACGTGCTCACACTACCCCAAGAAAGAGGAGTATCGATTTAAAAACACTTACGCACTACACCTCTCACACCGAAAAGATGACACGCAAGTAAAGAAACGCGAAACAAAGAACAGAAAAATGAAGACAAGTTAAAACGGCAATAAAGTCTTAATGTTCATGGCCGACGAGGTGGCTACAGCAGCAGTGAAGACTGGGGAACTCCAGGCCCATTGGCAGCCAGGAGATGTTAGAGCGTGCCTGCGATGCATTAGATAGCCGAACGCATGCCCCTCACTTCATCGACAAGCTCTGGATGCTGCAGGTAGAGAAATTCACAATGTATTACAGGCCACTTAATGCAAGAACACACAGGAAACCAAACTAATGCTCCATCGGTTTGATTCGGATAGGCAGCGATGACAAGGGATTTGTCATTGAGCTGGAGAAAAAATCCAACCGTTTTTTGTTATTTATACGTTTAAACCAGGGCCCAACCACAAGAAGTCAAATAGATTTGAAGTGTTGGTTTCACTTATTTTTGTTCCATGAAAATGTGACCCTGAATTGACTCCGCTTCTTCCTAACCTTGGTACAAGCACTTCAAAGTAGCATCGTTAAGTCTTCACACTTGAGCCTCCTTTACGTGGCAAAAAAAAAAAAAAAAAAAAACTCGGAACTTGGCGAAAAACTCGTAGCACTTCTAGCCACACACACCAAAAACAGGCCCGCCGCTGCTGGAACAGCCTGATAGGTGGCTCCGTAAGTTTTCCCCTCTTTTTTTCAGAGTTCTCGCCGCAACGCGGTAAACCAATGCAGCATATATGATACAGTTCTTTGCAGTCTACAACAATTATGCTGACCAAATCTATTCGTTATATCATCACAAATGAAACACCGTGGTGTGCATGTTAACGCAAATGTTTTACGCAACAAGTTTCTACTGTGCAAGTTCGATTCAGCAGAAATGTAGTACGTAAAATGCACAGGGGAAACAACTGAATGTGCACGTCCGTGTACGCTGTAACTACGCTCGCTCAAGCACTATCGTTCACGAAATCAAAAGGTGAAGCTTAATAGATATCAGACGATAGAACTACAGGCTTCCCCAGTTCATAACGATGTTTCTTCGCTACCTGTAAGAACCAAAGCAAATTAAACATAACGCGGTAACGGCATGCTCGGCATAGTTTACTCACCTTGCGGCTAGAATTCCACGTTTTCCTTGCTCTTCGCAGCTTCCGATATTCCTCTGCGACGAAAATACTCCCCGGTAGTCGCGATCACATTCTTTTCGCAGTATTATAGGTGACAGAACAGAAAACACGGCTCGCAGAGACGATCAGCTGTTTTTCTCGCAACGGCCACCTTAAGCGACTTGGATTGGATGCAAAAGCGACACCCATGTGGCTACGACTCTCAAAATACGTTTGTTTTGCGTTTTCTTCCCAATACGCTTCATTAACCTTAGCACCAGAAGCTCATAAAACAAATTTATTTTCATTTACGTACAATTGTTCTTTTGTCACACGCTCGCGGACGAAATAAAATAGTTATACGGCCCCTTTGCGACCCTCAGCCAAAAAGTCACTAAAGCCCCTAAATTTTCCTTCCGAAAATACCTAAAAAATGCTAGGGATTTCCCCAGAATTCCTACGTAAAAAACGCCAACTGCCGCACTTGTCTTGCTCAACAAGCTATGGGCGGCTACGAGTGCATTTTATTGGCCAAATTCAAAAAACGTCGCGGCTTCCGGCGTGGGCGGCGCTTCAAGCGTGACGTAACAGGGAAAACGGAATACGGAACACGGAATAAAAGTACATTATACGGCCGCAGAGCTGCCTACCACCCTTCTTTGTCGGATTGTGTCTTGTGTTGTCTGGATGGATTGTGGTATTTCCTTACTATGTGGTACTCAGGCTCGGCCATGTCCATACCATGTGGTACAGGGTGGCTGTTTGATTTTTCGCATAATCTGCACTGTAGCGCGTATGTGTCGGTATCTTAGTATGTACAGAGTTGGTAAGTTATCCTAGGTAGCGCGGCGTCGTTTGCAGACACACTCCTAGGTCACGTGGGTGGACCCAGAAGAACCGTGGCACCATATGGGAGGGGGGGGGGGGGCGAGGGCTGTTCTGATGCACAATAATAATCGTAAAATATTTTGCCTGCTTTTCCTTGCCTTTCCTTACCCCAACCACCCGATATAACCAGGTAAGGAACGGCGCACGCTATAACAGCGTGACACAACGTTTTTGATGCTAAAGTAGCTAATGCACAGTTTTCAAGGAAATTGAAGTAAGGCATACAGCGATAACAAGAAAAAACAAAACAAGGTAGGCACTAAATGTAGATGAAAGTACAACGGTGCTGACACGTATCTCACACAAATTGTAAAAATAAACTTACGGCGCAGCACCTTGCACTTTCGATGCAGTTCAAGCAACTGTAATCGGCAATATAACATTACAAGGTTACCATAAAAGGGTATCGGCTTGAGCTTATTGGTAAGGCTTCATGGCTTTGAAACAGCGCGTAAAGTACGAGTCGGTATCTTAGTATGTATTGCCACGCCCACTTCTTGTTTTATTTTGATGTATTCGGTTTTGACCAGCAAGGACGTTTATCAACGATCGACGCTGTCCGCAAAGCAGTGTTCAAGAAGCTTCGCGATTGTAGTAGATCGTTTGTTAAGATTGCGCGCCGCCCGTGAATGTTCCAGCTTTATCGAGAGATAATGCCGCCACCAGCCATATTGCTGGAAAGTTCGATAGCGCCTGTATAAAAGCCGACGCGCTTGACCGCTTGTCAGTTTTTCGACGGTCGACGCTCTGTTCGCCGCTATCAGCGTATTGCTGTAGTTTGACTTTCAGTTTCCCGGCCACAAGTTCGGCCAAATAAAAAGCTTCATCTCGGATACGCTGTCTGCTGCCTTCGTCGACGTCACGACCACGTGACAGTATAGCCTGCTAAAACGTCAGCGCCTGGTCCTGTCTGTTTCTTTCTGTGTCCTCGTACTTTACGCGCTGTTTCAAACATATGAAGGTTACCATAATTTTGTGGGAAGATCAAGGACATTAAAGGTACACCTCATATAAAGCTCATGCAGCCCTCGCCTCCTACACACACTTACATGCGTAGGAATGCTATCCCAAAGCATAATCTATGCTGACAAGTTTATACCTCTCCGATGTTATCTGTGGTTCGGGGAACTCTGTCCAGTTCACTAAGGTGAAGGTTTTTTCGTTCGATTATTCGATATATTCGCAGCAATCGCTCTCTGTTGAGATCACCTTGTTACGACTGCCTAACTTCTCGCTTATTTTCATCCTTATGGCACTTAGACTTACTTGGGCAGCAATTTGTGAGTGTATGAAGAGTGAAGCGAACGTACGCATGACTCCCCCGCAGTCGCTGCACCCCGAGGAGCGGACGAAGTTTATGCACGGCACGGACAGCGGTCCGTAGAAGGAGTCGTCGCTGCTTACGTTCACCGGGTAACAAGCCGGTGATGTCTCGTTGCTGGTGCCGCAGCAGACCAGCAGGGACCCGTTGGCTGCAGAGAAAGGAGCGAGATATATGGAGTGAGATCGATTGTCCTAATCTAATAATGGTGAAAACTTTGCAAGACCCTGACCAAGGCCAAAAAATATTTACTTTGACGTTTCGGCTGCCAGACGGGAACCTTGTTCGCGATGAAGGGCGAAACAGGAACATAAACAGGAACATGGAGCATCAGGAACATCAGCAAGAAGTAGCAGGAACAGAAACGTCAGAGGAACAAGGAGCATCGGAATGACGTAAACGCACGCGAATTAATCGAGACATTCCACGTTAACGAGAATCATAATCGCTGCGTCTCAGTTCCATCCGTCAGCCTAATAAGTTGTGAAATCACCATTCTTGAACAATATTGCGCGTAATGGTGGCGTTATATGCGCACGCACGAGGTTGTTTTTGTGTATATCTTTTTTCCGGTTTGCACTAACCATGTCAGTTGTTAGTTCAGTGTCTTGTCCTGTGGCCCTTTTTGTCTCGTGCTTCCGTCTTTCGCGCTATTTTAAACTGTGAACCTTAATCATCTCGTCCAGTCTTACATCCCTTTGATGTTAACACCACATGACATTCAGCACCCTTGCAATGACAATTCGAGCAAAGAACAACGAAAATCATGAGAAATACACGTCAGCGGCAGCAATCGCTCACGTGTTTTAAGTGTTTCGTCCTGTATTCCGCCCTGTGCAATTCCATACGTTATGAATCAAGACCAACTAGCCAGACTTTGCGCTTTGTTGGCTAACGTCTGTTCCTTTTTTTTCATCAGCTGTCATTTCTTGAAATGTCGCTATGCGCTGTGTTTATCGCCATTATCTCTCACTCAATGGGACGGCCAGCGGCAATAAAAAAAAAATCACATGTACCATTACGAAATGCCGCTCCAGAAATAGTGTTTCGTACATATTATATTTATCATGTTTCTCCTTCTTCATTGGCTTGCAAAAAGAAGCCACCCATAATGCCCTTATAAGCTCGTTACACTTAAATGCCCCTAAATAAGTGGCAAATTCTTCGAAAATGTTGCCACTGATTTAGAGTAAACTATGCAGAAATAAAGAGACTTACTTATGTATGTACCTGGCTACGCTGGCGTAGCCAGGGGGATAGCTTGGGGGGGTTCACGCATTTCCCGAGATTTGCATTTTATATGTGTTTGCGCGTACACAAACACACGAGCCTACATTAAAGGGGGTCGAACCTCCCCCGCCCTTACCGCCGTTCCCGAGGAAAGCTTTAAGATGCGAAGTATCTTATGGCGGAGTTCAATCCTGTGGTGGTGTGCGGCGTGACCACCCTTACTGCGCATGCGCATACCCTCTCCACTCCCCCTCCCCCTCTTCTCTCCGCTTCCCCTCTCTACATTCCCTCTCTCCTTTCCCTCTTTCCACTCTTCCTCTGAAACGCGGGCTAGACATGCCGAAATTCTCTCCTGCGCAACGCCGCGATGAGCACCAACGCATGCGCGTCCCCTCCCCCTCTTTCTCCTCTCCTACGCTGCCCCCTTCCCACACGCCTGCCGGCCGCGTTCCCCGCTCGCCCTGTGAAAATTAAAGGCGAGGCTAGAGGGAAGACAAGACGCGCGTAGCGTTCCTCTTCGCGTTCCACGACGCGAGGTCGGTAGTATGCCCAAAGAACGCCAACGGAACGCGATAGTGCAAGAGGTCCGGCTTCGCATCGCCTCATGGTCCCCTTTAGCGGGAAATGGTGTAATTTTTTGATACGCTCCTGTCTGACTAGCTTGGGTGCTATGGAGCCGGAACAACTTCCTTTCATCACTCGCCACTAGAATAGCCCGGTCTGCCAGACCACGTACCTTAAGAGCTTACTTCACCAGAAGTGATACGTTGAAGAACTCTCGCTTTCCTGCAGCAATAACGTAACGCAACACACGTGCACAAAACCCTCATATGTGACACTCAATTTAGAATATTACAAGAAAATAAAGTACAAGATGTCTGCAGCGTAGGCGAAACATAATAATATTATCTATGCGCTCCATGTTACGCCTACTCTGGCGAAATTTACTCTGTTTTCTGCCTACACAGCTCGAGTGCGTCTGGGGTCTGCAGTGTGTAATAAATGGGAGGTAATGAAATAAACAAATAGTGCTGCACAGCGATATATGACCACAGTGGCAAAATGTGAAAGAATACAGGAAAGGCACGGAGGTTAACTAGACTATGTCTAGTTTGCCACTCCACTCGAGGGGAGGGAAATGATAGGGAGAGAGTTCACACATTTCACAATACTCATGGACAGAGTACAGGTGATCACCAATAATTCAGTTGCCTTCAAGAAAGGTAGAACGTTTCTTGTGGCTTTCTGGGATAAGTTGTGACGCCAGGCTCCCCAGATGGTTTCTTCAGTAAACGGCCGATCATCACGTCTGCTTAAGGCATGCTGCAGAGTCGGCGATGTTGGTCGAATTTTGTTGTTAGCACACATGGGTGAAACCGTCTCAACAGCTGTACGAGTTGCTGAAGGTTACGCCAACCCACAGCCGATGATAGCACTGTAGCGTCACGTCGAACTGTTTCTTGGCAGTTGCAGCCGTATTAATGGGTCGAGGCCATAATAGCGACAGTTGGTGCCTAGCGGAGAATTCCAGTGTGTTATCGTTGTAGTAGGCGCGACGTTGCAAAGTTCCCTTTCAGCGTCCGCTCTTGATGAATATACGGGCAGTGTCGGCGCTCAGTCGTGGGCACTTTGAGCAGCGTCATTGGGTAGACGTTTGCCGCCGATAGCACAATCTTCCAGCTACCACTGTAAAGATGTCATGTCGTCCGTAAGCAGCACGATGACTAATTTCAGTGAACTGATCGTAGATGCCAATGCGTAAACTTCGCACACCCTGAAGGGCTCTCCCAGAGTCGCAGAATACTGCCCATTCGCTGAGAGATTCGTGTACAAAAAAATTCCACTGCGGCTCGAAGATCGGCAAGTTTGCAATCCGTAGATATATCCAGGTGCGAGGCAGCGGTGGCAAAAAGGGCGAGCAAATAAGAAGGCGGCACTCGTGGACATTATTTGCAGGCAAGTTCCGCTTAGTACTTGCAAGTTGGTTGCAAATATGCCCCACAAAGAGCGACTCCTACGTGGAAAGAGGTTAAAGGCCCATCGCCAAGATCAGCCCCTTTGGAATATATGGACGACATGAAATGAGTAAAATATTGGGCAAATGACCGTCCCACCTGGGCCGATTTGCCATACATATGTCTGAAAGAAAAACTGCGTGGGAATTCGTATTTATGATTATTGTTATCCTGGCGTTATTACTACGTCGCATAAGCAGCAACTACTCGCCAAGGTTGGCCCGGTAGTTGTTGCTTGCTCACAGCGTGACCACGAGGGGCACTTTCTCGAGAACGTTCTGTACACTAATGGCCCCCACGTGCGCCTCAAATTTCACATGCAACGAGCCACGCTCTTGTCCGCGGCGAGCATCCGCGATTGTTGCGAAATGCAGGGGCGATCGCCACGCGATCTTTGTGCGACATCTGCTGTTGTTCTTTTCTGGTTACTCTTCTGGCGCGCTGCCAGCTGCTGGTGTTGCGGACGAGTGTCGTACCAGCGGGTTCTTTTCGAGGCAAGACCGCCTCTTCTTCGAAGATTCCGCCGTTGTGAACCTCTCAAGGGCGTCGACAGTAGAGCCCAAGTCGTTACTGACGTCACGAAGACACGAACGTTAAACACGAGTCCCTTTGATACTCGTGTCATACGGGCGTTCGGAAGGCCTTCCAACCGATAGTCTACTGAATCAATGGTTTGAAGGACGAGCTGCTACACGGGACATTTCGAAGGCCATCGACTCAATAGTCTATCGAGTCAACGGAGCACCTCACAACTCCCTTCAAATTTCGAAAGCCATTGAGCAGCGCAAGCGGAAACCGCGCGAAAGTGGCCCATCGTTGACAGTGTCCTCGTACTCACGATTACGAAAAGAATAATATAACCAGTATGCTTGAAAAGAAATATATATCAATGTAACATAATAATAATAATAATAATAAAGTATTTTTGTCACTTGAAATGTGCGAACTGGACATACTCTCCAAAGCTGCGATGGGCTTGTCTTGCCATGTCTTGTTCGCCACATTTTCGCTGCTTAACAACTTAAAAACTAAATATATATATTCCCAACTACGCACAAACGACTTATTGAAATGTTTAAACAAAAATAACGGACATATTTGTCCTTTTAAGTGGATTAACATTAAACTTTCGGTGACATGAAAACGAAAAGAAATATCCGCAGCGCCACACAATTTTTGCAAGGAACGCCTGAACCGCTCGACGGCCGTCCAAATCTGCGGAGAAGCAACGTGACAACTCCATCGAGTCGATAGAGTTGTGACGTTTCGATGGCCATCCACTGGATGGGCTTTCAAAAGTGCACGTGTGACACAGGTATGACGACTTGGGCATCTCGGTTGATCCTGGACACTACTGTATCTTGATCATTGTTTTTTGCTGTGTCTTCAAGAACGTGAACACAAGTTTCGTTAGGATCGGCCATCGCGGAATATGTCGATATACCTTTATCGTTTCGCGGAACAGCCATTTGGAGTGTCCGCAAATGTGGCCCGATTCTGGAGTGACAATACTGAAATGCACTTCGTTGGTGAGAGAGCGACGAAGCAGACGCAGGAAACTACAAGCTCCGAAAAAGCAGGCATAGAAGTGTTTGCTTTATTAAAATAATTGCTCTCTTTATCACGCCTCTTTGTGGCTACGAGGATATTGAGACAAGGCTTTACTGCTTAGCCTGCCGCAGCCGTCAACCAGCACGCTCTACTGGTAATTTCAGTGGGGCTAGATATACACTGATTCGAGTGCCACACTTAATAAATGCGAAGCATTTCTTAGCGAACCTTTCGCACTTTGAGCGTTTCTATCTATCTATCTATCTATCTATCTATCTATCTATCTATCTATCTATCTATCTATCTATCTATCTATCTATCTATCTATCTATCTATCTATCTATCTATCTATCTATCTATCTATCTATCTATCTATCTATCTATCTATCTATCTATCTATCTATCTATCCAGTCGCCTACGTCTGGGTGGGTATAAGAGGACTTGAAGAATTTGACTCTCTGGGCATGACATGAATAACGTGATAATCATGTCGCGTACGTCGTCAAACCCTTTCCTCCAGACAGGTATGGCACATACCCGTTTACCACGGGCCGTGGTATACGGGTATGCGCCACAGGTGATTGATAGTTTATATCTACTAAAGAACGGCGACAACAGACATTGGTAAAAACCGACACCTGCAGCGTTGACCCGACGAATGCGAAGAATAAAAATCAGGATCCCAGCAGAAATTGAACCCAGGCATTCTGCGTGGCAGTCAGGTATTCTACCACAGATCCACGCCAGGTCTGAAAAGTTCTTTGGAAAACACCCTATGCAAGCGTAATGTCGGTGCAACGTCGAATGTGGTTGTGATACTGGCTGTCTAAATTTATAACTAAGCAATAAGCTCTACATATGTACTCCTACGATGCAACCGTCATGTCAGGTTAACGTCTGTGGTTACAGTGTTGGCTCCGCTTTTATAGCAGCCTAATAAACATCACATTTCTATTCGTATAATTCAGCAAGCTATATTCAAGCGTCGCTTGACCCGGGATGAATAAGCTAACGAAAGTTACGTATGATATTCACATCATCGCGCCATAAAGTGCACTTCGTTTCGATAATACTTACGAATGTGCTCTAACGTGAGTGCTGACGTTACGTTAGACTATAAGTTACCCTCTAAACGCCAGTGTTGTCGACGTGCCTGGTAAGCCCACAATGTGCACACAACTACGACACTTACAAAAAACACGTCGATCCACCTCGGAACGCTTGACTCAGAGCAAAAAAACGCAGCATAGAACTACCCGGTGACTGCTTCGCATGAAACCGATTCCCACAAGGTGTGGGATCTGCAGCTTTTTAAATTTTGTTTTTATTTTTATTTTACGGTGAACCGCCAGTCCGGCTGGGCTTGATGGGTCCTCGAAAGATGTTGCGACCTGGCGACATATTGCGAAGCATCGTGTAGAGACTCCAAAAGAATGCTTCACATTAAGTAGTGATGGAAGTATGCAACGTTGCATGCGGAAAAAAAATGTACATCATCATAAGCCCTTTCCTAACAAACCGTACCGTAAACTATCATCCCAAGCTCGAGCTAGTCTACGTGCATCACACGAAAAAGCTTCGCACCCATCTTGAGAGCCTTTTTTTCATCGTTGCAGCATGATGGCATCCATTTTGCCGCGTGGGGCTCTTCGGCAATGGAATCAAATATTTATGAAGGGTTGAAGATACAATCCTATATAGGCTAAAGAAAACTACGAGCGAATACGATAAATCAGACGCGGAGCCATCTTGCCCATACCATTCTTAACTCCTTCGTCACCCCTCGCAGTCCTAGGCTGCGTACGTTTATACTTTTTCTTCATCCCCCCGCCCCAAAGAGTTGCAGGCTATCTCTACTCTAGTTTGAGCTTCAAGACTGGTCTCCGCACAAAGTAGCCGTCTTGCGTCTTGACTCGACAAGCCCGTGCCGTACTACACCGTCTTGACCCGGACAAACTTCCACCACACTTCCAAGGGGCCACAGGCACCTTGAAACGCAGGGCTTCTCGACAAGAACGATGTCGTCCACTTCTATGCCCTTGCTAGTACACGATGGATAGCGGTGAAGGGCGCGCAGCTCTAGGAGGTACTCCTTTCTCCATCGTATCCACAGGTGGTCAAGCAGTTTTTGATGATACCTCAACTTCTTAGTGAGGTCTCCCCTGTTGCTGGCGCGCACCTAGCTTCATACTCGGAGCTAAGTGGCCCTGACGAAGCAATGAATGAATTTCCGACCAGAAATTGATCACTGCTTCCACTTAAAGTAGTACAGTCTCCGCCTCGTTGCTCTTGAGGCAGCTCTTTCCGAGCACTTTGAGGAGTGAACACTTGATTCACCGCACTAACCTCTCCCACCAGCCTCCCCACCAAGGTGTTACTGGCACAATGACCTTCCACTATATTCGGTGCGTGGCAAGGAAGCACGCAAAAGGAGAACCTTTCATGATCTCCCATACTTCTTTCAGGTCTCGTGAAGCCTTTTTGAAAATCAGTGCGTTGTCCGAGAATAGCGTCAGCGGTACTCCTCTTCGAGCTAGAGATCGCCGGAATGCCAGAAGGGAGATTTCGGTAGAAAGTCCGTTCGTCAATTACAGGTGCACTGCTGGGGTAGTGGCGCACGTGAACACCAAGTTGCATCTTTTGCAGGTTGTGTCAGCGAGAGTCCTTAGCTATATATGAAGGGGTCCTGCAAGGTCGATCCCAGTTACGTCAAACGGCCTTGAAGAGACAAGTCTTTCGAGTGGCAGTGGAGCATACTGCACTTTCGCTGGATTCGTGCGATACTTCTTGCGCAGAAAACACGCGTTTATAACTCGTTTCATTTCCTCACGAACACGAATAATCCAGAAGCCCCTCTGGAAGGCACTGACTGGCGAACTAGTGCGAAGCACAGATACAGTAGGATTGGTCCTGGAGAGTCCATCCGAAGAAGGAATTCATGGCGACCAATCCTTCTGTGTCTGTGCTTCGCACTAGTTATCCAGTCAGTATCTTCCAGAGGTGATCTGACCCAATGAGTAGACAGTCCGGGTTCTGCATCTGCTCCAAGGAAGCATCGTTCATCAGTGATGAGTTTTCCTTCGAGTCGCAGTTTTTTGTTGTCGTCGGGTGACGTAGAACATAGTGGTAGATAACTGGTACCATGGTGGCTGTAAATAACGAGGACCCGTGGTCGTAGACGTCTTTACTGTTCAAGGGCTAGCTCCCTCTCGCGCCTCTCCCCGAGCCCATGCCCCACTTCTTTATTTTCAACATCCTCCGAGGGGACGGGACGAAGGTGACGTAGGTTGTTTCGTTTCTGACAACATGCACAACCTATGTACAGGGCTTCAGAACGTGGTCCGGTTCAAGGCGAACGAAACAAGGTCCATCCAAAGTCGGCAATGCATGGCAGTGTAGCGATGTCACTCGATGGCAGAAGCGTTCTCTTCTTGCACCACTGCCGCGCCTCTCATGTAAATCTGCGATGAACATCGGTCCGGGACGCAGCGTGGCGACCTGGCATGGAAATGGTGTGCGTGTTTCCATCTCCGACGTTTCCATCCCGGCAAGACACTGCTGTTGTGCTCCGCATTCGGGTTCTCCTGCAGACACTTTTCCGCAGCGTATTGCCATGGTGTTCTCCACGAAGTGCCTGTATGTCTGCAGCGCCCTTCGCGTCTGTGGCACGAACTATGCGTCATCACGAACTTGGAGACGGATGTCGAGATGGACGCATCTCGTTCCGATAGGTTCAACCTATCAGGGGCGAGTCTCAGTACGTGGCTGTTCCTCTGCTCCCAGGGATTAAGCTCGTTGAGGTGCTCGGGTGCATGGATCGCGCTGTTTCGCTTCGGCGCCGCTTGCAGTGCACTGCACTTCACTTCCGGAGGCAGAAGCAGTGCTTTCTCTTCTTTGCCTAGGTGATCAACTTGTTTGGTCACAACCTTTTCTAGTTCCACGAAGCTGAGCGGAACAAAATCCTGACGTCCAGGCTGCGCATGCAACGATGAGGACACCACAGGAAGCACAGCGGGACTGTTAGCTTCACCGACCAGCAGACGGGAGGAGTCATCGTTGCGGGTGGGCAAGTTATCGGCAGGGATACGAGGCTCCGGAATCATGAAATGCTCTTGGTAACATCCAGCTTGTCTGCTCAGACAAGGCTCAAACATATCGAGTTCTTGTGCTTTCTTTGGCATCCGGTTCTCAATACCAATCGTGTCGAGGCGCCACATAGCCGATTCGTCGCACTCGACACCAGCTGACATGAGGAGGGCACAAACGACTACCACGAGAAGATTCTGTACGCGATTGCTGATGCGCAGTTCTTCCTGTCACAGCGTCAACAGGCGACCGGTCTCAGCGGCCCGTCTAGGAGTGAACCCAATGACGACCGGGTAGCAGCCACCCAGAGCAACATCGGATCTGCTGGGGCGCCGCCAGGACCCGTCAGTACGCCACGCTATCGGTCGGTCGCGCTTCCGACGCTTCAGGTCCCGACGTATGCCGGAGATTTACGTCAGTGCCAAGAATTCTGGGACCATTACAGTGCCACGATTCACGAGAACACTGAGTTGCCGCCCATCGAGAAATTTAAGTATTTGCTGACGTACCTGACGGGAGCGGCCAAGCGAGCTATCGAAGGCATCAGGCTGGCTGATAACAACTATGAAATTGCCGTGACAACACTGAAAGAGCGCTTCGGTCGACAGGAATTACTAGTCAACGAGCACATCGACCAGCTTCTTGCATTGTCGCCCGTGAGGAGTTCCAAGGAAGTGGAGAAGCTTCGGGTGCTGCATGACACCGTGCGTTTCCGCGTAAGTGCGCTCGAAGGTCTTGGTGTACCACCTGAGCAGTACACTGTGGTGCTGAATCGGGTGCTAATGAGGTGCTTGCCAGAAGACTTGGCGATAATGTACCGACAGAAGAAGAAGGAGGAGAGCACGCGCGGTACTAATGCATCAGCAGAGACCACGCCACCTGAAGCGAGAACGCACAAGGCGACCGACATTTTAGCGTTCCTAAAAATACAGGTCGAAGCGCGGGAAGAAGGAAAGCAAGAAGCAACGTCGTCGCATCCTCGCCACTCGACCATGGTACCTGATGACATGAATTCGCCGACAAGATCTGCACTTGCCATTCCATCAGCATCTGCGGTGGTTGCGACGGAGTCCCTACAGCAGCGCGCTCTGTCTTGCGTACTGTGCAACAGCAGAGCTCACAGCCTCGCAGAATGCACAGCCGAAATGTCTGTCGAAGAGAAAAAAGCCAGGTTGCGCAACTCTCGTTGCTGCTACAGGTGCGGAACGCGCAATCATGTCGCGCAATTCTGCCGAGTTTCCCGGAATCTCACGTGTAACAAGTGCCGACGCCGACACCTAACGGTCCTCTGCGAATTGTCACGCGCTGTCGCAATGACCGCTTCTCCAAGAACGACTGAGCAGCTGGGTACGTCTGGCACTACTCCACCGACAGTAACCACGGCCTCAACTGGCGAAAAGGGAGCCAAGTCAGTGCTGCTTCAGACAGGTCGTGTTTGGGCGGAGAGCGGACCACGACGACTCCTGGTGCGTGTGATGCTGGACAGCGGCAGCCAGTGTTCGTTTATCCGCACCGACGTTGCAAAGAGATTGCGATGTAGAGCCCTTGGCATCGAAGAGCTATCATTGGTGACGTTCGGAAATGCAAAGCTGCGGCATCAATTGCGCTGTCCACGCCTTTCAGTCACGCTGCGTGGACGATTCAACGACAGCACCGTTACGTTGGAAGCACTAGAGGTACCTGAAATATGCTCCGCGACAAGTCCACCGCTGGACACTGAAGTGCTCGAGCTGTTGTGCGCCAGAAAACACGATGCTGCGGATCTGTTCGATCCAGAGACTTGGCACCCAGATGACATCAGCATCTTGATTGGCTCAGACGCTTACTGGAAGTTTGCCACCGGAAGCATCGATCGCCTCAATGAGGAACTCACTGCGGTCGAAACGTCTTTTGGGTGGACCGTACAGGGAACAAGCTCACCTCACGAGGCTACAACGACTTGTGCCCTCCTCATGTCAGCTGGTGTGGAGTGCGACGAATCGGCTATGTGGCGCCTCGGCACGATTAGTATTGACAACCGGATGCCAAAGAAAACACAAGAGCTCGATATGTTAGAGCATTCTCTGAGCAGACATGCTGGAGGTTACCAAGAGCCTTCCATGATTCCGGAGCCTCGTATCCCTGACGATAGCTTGCCCACCCGCAACGACGACTGCTTCAATCTGCTGGTCGGTGGAGCTAACAGTCCCGCTGTGCTTCCTGTGGTATCCTCGTCGTTGGACGCACAGCCTGAACATGAGGACTTGGAGGAAGTGGACTGCTTAGAGGAACTGGAGGAGGTTGTGACTGAGCAAAGGGAGGAGCGCGTAGACAAGGAAGAGAAAGCGCTGCTTCTGCCTCGGGAAGAGAAGTGGAGGGCCCCGAAAACGAAGTCGAAGCAATACCGCCACCACGCGAACCTACTATGGGAGCTTCTCAATGAGCATATTCCTACAGAGCAGCGGGAGAGCCAGGCAAAGGGACTCGCCACTAACGGGCTAAACTCATCCGAACAAGCGTCGATCTCGGGAACCTTCTTAAAATTCGAGATTTCGCAGGGTTCGGGCCTCAGCAAGAAACGTCGCTGCAGGTATCCAGGCACTTCGTGGAGAAGACTCCAAAACGCTGCAGTAAACCGCCTGCAGGAGAACCTGAGTGCGGATTGCACCAGCAATGCCACACCCAGATGGAAACGCCGGAGATGCAAGCGCGCATCATTTAGATGTCGGATCAGCAGGCTTCACACAGAATGGCGTCTGAGACGCGGTGACTGTGCAAGAACAGCTGTCCAAGTGACGTGATCACATCACAGACGAGATAGTCAGAGGCTGTTCCGTAAGTGTGGCAACGGCCCACGTGGTGAAGCACCCGATACAAAAGTTGTATACATTGAAAGCAGCGAAGTGACTTGTATAACGTTCGTGCCCTCCCCCTCGGAGGATGTTGAAAATAGAATAGTGGGGCATAGTCTTCGGGGTAGGAACAGGGAGGAAACGAAGAGGGGAACGAAGAGGGGATTGGGAGCTAGCCTTCATTAAGTAAAGACGTGTTCCTGATTTACGACCACGGGTCCTCGTTATTTACAGTGGCTTGCACAACACAGATCTGACAGCTGTGTAGGCTGCGCAGCGGAACTTCCACAATAATGACCCTTCGCGCACGTGATGGAGCCTCTGTTCCAAAAGTGTTGAGTTCAATTCTTACATCGCTGACAACTTTCAGCCGTAGTTTCCTTGCGATGTCTTCTTCGATAAATGATCGCTGGCTGCCCCATCCAAGATGCCTCGGATATATGTACGGTTAGCGTCATGAACGACCCAAGCACGGAAAGTCTGAAGGATTATACCATTGTCCACCTTAGACATAAGATACGACGACTGGTAACTTCGAATTATTGCGTTCGACGATACAAATGCGGCCGTATTGTCAGATTTGTCGTTACTCTCCCGATTCTTGTAAGTCGGGTCGCACATGCTGGAGGCATGTCTTCCATGGCAAAGCGAACAACTCAGCTTTACCTGAAAAAACCTTGCCTGGTGCCCCCGTGCCGTACACCTGAAGCAGCGAGTATCCTTGAGTAGCTGCTGCTCCTTCGAGCCTAGAGAAATTTTGGAGTCACAGGTGCGGATAGCATGCTTATCCGATCTACAGAAGAAGCATTCGCGTTTTGCCGCAGTAGTGTTATGCAGCACAGAAGCGGTACTGTGATCTCGTGACCTTCCAATTTTCACCTTTTGCTTTCCTAGCTTGTTAAGAAACCTTGCTCTCGGCATTCTAACTCTACCCAAGTGATGTTGAGCAGGTCATTCAGCTTGCCTTCCGAAGACACAGTCACGAGTGCCTGTCCCGACACATTACCTACAGGGTTTGCAATGGGAGGACTTCGTAATGTCTCTTCGTTTTTCGCGAACAAACGACAGGACGATGCCGCCCGGCAACACGTTTTGCAGGATGTCGACAAGCAGTGCTGAAAAGCTAACTGTCGGTACGTTTCAAAAGTTTCAGGCAACGAATGCAGCTGCGCGGCGTCGTTCAACTTCCTAAGGCCTCTTACATCGTTTCCCGACACGACGTGCGGAAGGTTCCTTAATGCTGACAGGTGATATCGTTCTATCTTCTTTCGGTCACAGAATCTTTCCTTAAAGGGGCCCTGCAACACCTTTCTTAGTTATATTGGAATAGTCTCATTATTGACGTATGACTCTTCACGAGTCATATGCCGCAAAAATTATTCGAATCCGTCAAGTCTAAGTGGTGTTACCAAATTATAGAGATCACGTTCCGCAGCTTTCTCCCTCAACTCAACGCCGCGAGCGCGCGGAAAGCTAGGCAGCGAGTCGAGGGAGGCAGCGCAGAGGAGCGAGGCTCCGCCCAAGAGCGCCGGCGGAGTTTTTTTCTTCATTTTTTTCTCTCTGACGTCTGGGCGCAACCACGTGGTCTGTGCCGCCACTTCCGGTCGGCTTGCGTCGTTCACGTCGAGCGGAGCCGATCGCACTGTGTATCGCGCGTGCTTGAAAACTGCGCGTCGGTTTGGTAATGTTGGGTGTGCACCTCGAACGCCGTAGTGTTTTCATCGCTCTGCCAACCATGGAAGCAAACCTGCGCGCTCGTTTGGAACGAATGACAGCTGAGATCGGTTTCGTCCCATACTCCGATACACCGCCTCGTAAGACGGCACTGGCAGACGACCCCGAAGCGCCGCCATTACCGGACGCCAGCATTGTTATCGGAGACACGCTGCGCCCGTGCCTCGGTCGGTCGTGAGAACGTGCCGACGATGCAGTTCTCAGCTGACGAGGCAACACTCGAACGGCTGCCACTCTCAACGGCAACCGGCGATGGTCAAAAGCACAGAAATATTCACGTTTTCGGCACTGCGCATGGCGAAGAAAACGGAACGACGCAACTACGAGCAGACGAGCTGTTGGTGAGACCGGAAGTGTTAATATTAATGTTTGTTCGGTGTTTTTAACGCGATAACAGAATATAAACATACATATTATCTACTTATTGAACTCAAAATTAACAACGAAAGTAATAATGAGGGTGTTATCGTGATTATAACATCAGCCAATGGTGGAACTGCCGACAATCGCGTCATATTTTGCGGACTAATACATCATTTGTCGAGAGAAGCGGGAGCGATTTTCAGCTGATTTTGAGAATTTATTGTAAATTCCAGGCCGTGCGCATCGCTGTAATATTTGGCTCGCGTGTTCTCGGGAGCCTCGACTACCGATCGGCAGCGCTTTTTGAGCATACTCGAAAAGTGTTGCAGGGCCCCTTTAAGAATGTCGATGGCGTGCGTAATACATGATTCCGTGTTTAGTAACCCCGCGATTGTTGCGGTCCCTTGTCCCGCGAGGAAATTCCGCAAGTAGTAGAACTTTGTTGTCGGGGATGAAGTCGCGTTGCGCTGAACCGTTTGTTCAAACTGTTCCCAAAATCCTGTCCAGTTCTGAGCGTCTCCGCTAAAAGTGGGAATGCTGAGCTTGGGCAGTCGTAATCCGGAATGGGTTGTCGCGTTAGGTCCTGGCTGAAAACCCAATGACTAATACGTGATTCTATGCAGCGTCGACAAACTGCTAACTTTTGAACAACGAACTGAAGGCGAAATTTGTGCTTGTAAATCTACAAGTGTATAGTTTCCCACCTGCATGGTCCTTCGTGACCGCAGTATACTGTAAATAAATAAATAAATGAATAAAATGCCATTGCTCACTGGAGCACCACGGACGTCACGTACTTTGCCCTGCGAAAGCAGAGGTGTGCCGTTGACAAGTGCTTTGCGCACTTCAATGCAAGCCCGACAAGGGCGCGCCCTGTTAATAGCGGCTAGGCGTACTTGGTGGAATCGTTTTCGACCTTTCTTTCCACGGGCTGGGAGGAGCGGAAGGCGCGCGCATTAGCGCGAGGCGGAACGTTGAGGCGGAAGGCGTTGAAAGAGTGAGTTACAGTAAGGTAGGAGTGAGAGGGGAGAGAGAGATTGCGAGGCGAAGTCGTTTAGGCGTAACTTGAAGCGTTGCCAAATTGACTTCAGCGCCTCCGTCGCCGCGTGGCCGGCGGCGCTTTGTAAAGAGCGTGAAAAAGAGTTTGTCGCCGAGGCAAGGTCGAAGCCCATGCGCGATGATACACAAAGGGCGAAAGCATGAAGGCAGCGACGGGGCTGTTTCGAAAGCAATTACCGACGAGGCGGCATGGCTTGACGCGAGTTTCGCAAGCGGTTCTTTTAATGGTTATCTCCGCAACTTTCTTCTACTCTTTTTTTAAGGTTAGTTGCGCCGACCGACCAACAATGCTGAGTGAAAGTGCATATAAAGAAACCGTGAGGCCGGTCACATGCACATCTCTCATGCTTCCAAAAAATATAAACTATTTCCGCCCGTTCTTATTGTCTAGTTAAATTGCAATAGTTCCGTTACGTAACGTCATTGTTACTCCGTAGAATACGCAAGCAGCGTGTGTTCACGCGTAGGAGTGCGCAAAGGTAATGCTTCGACAAGCGCTGACCAAGAGTGGCTTTTCTCCGGCTCGTCTATAGTGCACCGAACTACGGCCATGCGCAAACAAACGCCGTGCTTTAATCGAGCCGTAGTGATTTTATTTCGCTCCTATCAGCCGCAGATTCCAACGGTGCATGTGTGCGTGTGCGCGCGTCCGGGCGTGCGTGCAAGCGAACGCGCGCTTGAAGTCGGGATCATGCAAATTCTATTCTCACAATAAACATTAAATTAAAGAGCCCCTAAACCATTGCGAGTTCAAAGTCGAGATAGCGGTTTCTTGCTCGCCTTTACTTTACCGTTCGTACAGGCGATATTTTCTCCTAGCCACTTATTCCTTAATAAAACACGCGGACAATGTCAGTACAAAGCGTTGAACATATGAGGATTTCACGCTCGTCACCTGCAGACTGTTATCGCCGCTCGCGGCGTCGAAGACACGCAAAACAAGTTGTGAAATCAGTTCATCGCACACGTTAGCCAAGCGAGGCAAGGCAGAACGGGCGTGCAACTGCACGGCAAAATAGGGTCGAAGAAAATTCTCAACTGATATCCCTCGTGCATGGACCAGTCGAGAGCTTATTTCCTCATGACGTCACCTGAACAGACTACTGGCGTCCCTAAATGTGCCTGAAAGAAGGGAAACGCCAGGAAAGAGTACCGGGCTCGTGCTTTATATTTTCAAACGTTGTTGAGGGGCCCTTCAATCAAATTTCGGCTTTAATATCTTGATTAATAGAGCGTAATCTGAAGATAAGAACTCGCAACAAGAGGCTGGTCCGAGAACGAATAATTGTAAATGAAAATCACATCGGCCCACGAAGAAAGCACAAGGACTTCAATAACAGCTGGCAGGGAACACTTAGGCTGTGCATCGACGACTAAGCGTGATGTCTTTGCTTCTTAAGGTGTAAGTAGTTTGCAGAATCGTAACTGCTTAAGATATTTAGGCAAAAACGGTTTCATTTAATTAACTTCTAGTACGCTCAGCGAAATACATACCAGTGGCGTGCTAGCATTTTGAACATTTAATGTCACTGTAACGCAGGATTCGGATTGCGAAGCCTTCATCCATCGCTGAACACACCTGATGGGCCAGCCGTATGTACCTGACTGTGAACCCTGTAAATCCCCTGGAAGGCTGGAACATGGACTAGGCGATTGACCAGCGCATATGCTGCAGAGAAGAACGCTGCTGGACAGATTCTTAACCATCCCCATCATGGCAATTAACCGTTTTTAGGGGAGGGGGGAGGGGAGGGGCGTTCTTCTAGGCCGAATACAACCGCAAGGCAAAGAAATTGCTGTTGAAGTTCTTGCGTTGCACAGGCCTACGCGAGCGGCTTGTAAGCCGCCGTGTAACGTAAATCAGCACTAAATACTCCAAAGAATGACGAGATATAGATTATTACGGACTCTCAGTCGGCATTTCCAGCCCACACCAACAGCGGCGTGCAAATGAACCACACGGTATCCTCATCCGCCTCACCTCAATGCAATATCCTGCAGCAGTTTATTCTGGACACTTGGACAAGAAAGTATCAGCGGTAACAATCGTGTACGCGTGATAGCTCCAAGCCACTACAACATGGTACTGAAACAGAAGGTCAGGGCTCCAGTGGGCAATAACTGCACACTTACTGCTAAATCCCACACCGCTGCCGTCGTTAAGAAGAAGCATACGGCCACCACAGCCTTGTCAGATCAACGACTACCACCTCCAGAACTGCAGCTACACTCACCGCACGCTCACACAGGCGATGCCAAAGTGTCGTTAAGAATCTCCCAATTGGAAGTGCGACACGGGGCTGGCGAGCTCGGTATTGGAAGACCAAAGCCAGGGCTGACAGTGCTACCACGCTGCTAGAGCCCTCTGCTGAGGGCCCCGACAATAATATCTAAGGAGTTTGCCCCAACCTTGGCATCCCGTTTGCCTAGTGAAAGCCATACATGGCTTTCTTCACGGAGTGGCCTTGGTTCACAGCTTCCAGGGGTCCGGTGCACGAATGAACAAGCCACTCTACCAGATGTCACGTGGTTGTCACGGTGAAGAAAGCGGCAGTCAGACTTTTAAGGGCGACACACCTTACTGGGTGAAGTTGTGCCCAGGAGATCAAGTAACATTGTACAACCGGGTAATACTCACAATACGACGGCAGCGGCGATTACAGTCGTCGATCGTCGAATAATCTGATTGCCCGTGAAACGCGTCAGCTTTTGTACGTGCCTGATCGAACCTTCCAGCACTATCGCTGGGGCTAGTAAACTCAACCACTCATGGCTTGGGCAATATCTTATCAGCGCATTCTACAACAATCGGGAAGATTCCCAAAATTCCGTCGCCGCGTGCACCGGGCGTCGGTCACACGTGTAACGGCAACACAAAAACAAAGAAATGAGCGTAAGTGACAATACATACATACATACATACATACATACATACATACATACATACATACATACATACATACATACATACATACATACATACATACATACATACATACATACATACATACATACATACAATAATCTCATGGTAAAGCAAATAAAATAATTTTTTTCACCTCTCTGCTTACTCTCATTCACCAACTTAGTCTCACTTGCCTGCCCTCTGGCCCTGTTCAGAGTAACAGACTTGAGAGCATGAGTTCATGTCGACGCCCTCGCCAATTATGCTAGTAATGTGTGTCTCTCCCTCTCCCTCGTGTTTATTGTAGGATGGCGCCGTTAAATGGCATCAGCTGCTCCTTATAACATAACTAAATAGCTCTGATGAAAGGACACTTACAAACTTACACGTTTACCCTTTGATAAACTTACATAAGTATGGCTAAGTCCACAGTGCATGTACAGTCCATCTAGGGGTTTTTTTCCAAGAAGACCGTCACGTAGGCAAGCCTCGAAACACAAAGTCATCATCTCGTTAATGTCAAGTGGACAGCTCTCAGAATCGGACTTTCTCACAGTTTCGAGTCTACTGACCGCCGCAGAGTAGCGAACACGGCCGCTCGTCACTTGCAAAACCGACGCTGAACAACAATGACGGCTAGAGCAAATGGCGGATATTGCGCAAACGCAGAGCCACCTGGCTATTAAGATTTTCTCTGTTGCCTTAGCACGTTCTTTGATTCGCAATAAAACGGACCCCTCGTCTTCACCCACCCCCTCTTCAACCCCTTGTACCCTTTAACTCTGAGGTTCTGTTTGTTTCGTGTTGTTTTTCGAGCGACATTCTTGAGTTCGCGATCAGAGATTTCGAAGGTAAGCGCACTTCGAAGGCCGTTGCTCTTGATACCCACATGAAGTCAACTAAGCAAACAAGCACAAAAACAATAAAAGCCCCACCGGTTGTCAGAAAGCTTCAAAAAGGCTCGATTTGAACGGTGGTTGTGCGGATAATGAGAAAAGAGCGTGCGATAATAAATGCCCGACGTTGAATGCGCCCCGCCATTTCTTGTATACAACTGCACTCCGAGCTCCAGGTTTGTGGTAATCAAGTGCAGTCCCGTGTAATATAGCGCCACTTTTCTTTCCATGCATTCTGAAAAGATTCAAAACAGCGTGAAATAAACAAAAACAAACGAAAGGCGCCGCATGTTTGTTTTGTGCCCCGCGTTTTCTTTTAAAGGTAATTTACGTTCACCAACTCGATCACTTGAACGTCTTATTTCGCGCAGACGGGGTTGCAAGAAAATACGCCTCTCGTTAAACCAGAAACATTAACAGACACTGAGCGGGAAGGTGACTGTGGCGCAATTTTTTACATTGACCGAGACGTTACGAAAGGACGCTAAACATAGGCGCAAATGGTATACGCACGCACTTACGTTGAAGAGTCGCCCATGTGTTATATAACGAGTTCTTTACAGTTACGTAACGATGCGAACAGCAACATAATTATTAGCAACACCAAATGCGGTAAGCCGATATGTAGTGCTTATACTTGTCCGATATGATGGAGAACGCACGCACGTTTCACGAACCCCTGTGCACGTGCGGAAGGGGTTCTTGACAGTTCTCACGTAGATGGCAGTGAGCGCAATGTCTTTGTTATTTTGACTGATGTGTTCCCGCAGACCTCGAATGCCATATGCCGTGTGTGCCGTATGCCGTCAGGGCACTTAGCGGCGGCTTCTTCGCGTGTCACAAAGCGGCTGTCAATCAATCTGACGCCACCATCGATCCGCATGAGGCCATCACACAACCTCATTTGAATTCAAGAGAACACTACGTCATTCTGGTTGACCACGTGGACGAGTGAATGGCAGTCGAGCGTCTTTCAGGGGTGTTCTGTCTTCAGCTCCCTCCCTTGCCTTGCGTTTGAATGTGTATGTTCGCGTTAATGTGTTGATTGTGACTGTGAATCACCTGTGGCACATACCCGCATAACATGAACTGTGGTATGCGAGTATGTGCCACACGTGACTGAGGGAAAGGATTTCATGACGTACGCGCCAGGCGTTTTGCGTTATTCATGTCATGAGCAGTGAATCGTGTTCGTCATACAGTGATCCCCTGTCACGCCAATTTTGGTATATTACAAGTTATAGAGACCACCAGGAGAGCGCCCAGACGTAGGCGGATAGATAGATAGATAGATAGATAGATAGATAGATAGATAGATAGATAGATAGATAGATAGATAGATAGATAGATAGATAGATAGATAGATAGATAGATAGATAGATAGATAGATAGATAGATAGATAGATAGATAGATAGATAGATAGATAGATAGATAGATAGATAGATAGATAGATAGATAGATAGATAGATAGATAGATAGATAGATAGATAGATAGATAGATAGATAGATAGATAGAAATGACCAAAGTGCCTGAGGTTCGCTAAGAAATGCTTCGCACTTGAAACTAGTTGAAGCAATGCTAGAAGTAGGCAAAAATGTTCAATAGTATTCCACTGATACGCGCAGACGTGGATGTAATTCATCGAGGCAGGAGCAAGGGCTACGAAAAGCCGAACGCGGTCGTGAAATTCGTATCTCGCTCAGTCCGTGATAATGCTTTGAAAGCACCTAAAAAATAGAGGCCCGTTCCACTAGACATTGGACATAAAAGCAATGAATGATTCAGTGGGTATGAATGAACATCTGTGCATTGAAAATAAAGTAATTTTTGCCAAGGATACCACGCGCAAAAAGGAGAAAAAAAATATCTGGAGGTACACCTGGTTTGCGAACGGAAAATTTCTTGCTGGAAAACATACAATTCAAGCATTCTACATATTCAAACTACAGAACATCTACTTAATATCTGCTAACCTTCATGCTCATGGCTACGTGTCACTTATCAAGAGATAACAGGAGAGTCTCTGTTTACTCTCTCATACAGTGCAACGCGTTTAGCTTGCACTTAAATATTGATACTCTTTGCTCCTTCCTTGCAGCTGATTCATTTGAATTCGATTTCATAGGTGTTTCTGAGCCTTGGCTTAAACCTGTGAAGTTGAAAATATTCCAGGCTTTTCATTCGCTTCTATCTCTCGGCAGTCCGGTGCCCGAGGCGGAGGTGTTGGTCTATTTTTATAAAGGCCAGCACGAAATGTAAAAGGATAGCTAGGTGTGCTAGTTGGTATCGCATTTTCATGTAAATCTTTGAGCGCAACTATACGAGACACGACGAAGAAGGGAAACACACTCCACAAGTGCTCTCACAACTGAAGCTTTATTAGGCTAAAGAAAATAGAGACATCTAAAGAACTCACAGTTTTCGCCTCAAGGACGAAGCAATGCATGCAACAGCAAGAAATTGGAATGTCACAGGAAGAACGGCATGCAGCTAGAAACTTGCTGCGGGCTTTTCAAGCAGAAAGGACGGAGGAAGAGAAAACACACAGGGCGAGTGTGAACTAACAACTATCACAGTTCCCTGCGGGCGTTGATTCTGGTATTTAAAATAAAAATTACACCATCTCCCGCTAAAGGGGACCATGAGGCGATGCGAAGCCGGAGCACTTGCACGATCGCGTTCCGTTGGCGTTCGTTGGGCATGCTACCGACCTCGCGTCGTGGAACGCGAAGAGGGACGCTACGCGCGTCGTATCTTCCATCTAGCCTGGCCGTTAATTCTCACAGGGCGAGCGGGGAACGCGGTCGACAGGCGGGCGAGAGGGGGACAGCGTAGGAGAGGAGAGAGAAGGGGAGGGGACGCGCATGTGCTCGAGCTCATCGCGGCGTTGCGCAGGAGAGAATTTCGGCATGTCTAGCCCGCGTTTCAGAGGAAGAGTGGAAAGGGGGAGGGGAGAGGGGTATGGTAGAGGGGGAGGAAAGATGGGAAGTGGTGAAGGGAAGTGGAGAGGGAAAGTGGAGAGTGAAAGTGGAGAGGGGAAGGGGAGATGGAAAGTGGAGAGGGAAAGGAAAGAGGGTGAGTGGAGAGGAGGTGTGTGGAGAGGGTATGCGCATGCGCAGTAAGGGTGGTCACGCCGCACACCACCGGATTGACCTCGGCCTTAAGATACTTCGCATCTAAAACTTCATTTGGATCTAGTTGGTAGTTATTCCTGAGGCTAAAATTACAGCGCGAACGCACTTCTTTGTCATTCTTACTTCTTCTTTACTTCTTCGTCCCTACACACATCTGAACAGCATTTCATCTCTTCACGTATCTAATACAGCAGCATCCTTGTTACACGTTTTGGTAGAGATGTACTGTTGTGTGCGCATGTGCAGTAAAGTTACCCTAGACTTATATATGCATTGGCGTATGAAAGAATAAAGCAGTTGTTAGTCAGCGCTCCTGCCGTACGTTTCTTTTTTTTTTTCTTCGGTGTCCTGTGCGTTTCCGCTGTAACTTTAGCCTCAGGATTCTGGTCACGGTGTAAGATATACCGGGTCTTCAAAGTTAAGCTTTATGGCTTTCTTAAAATTCAGCACTACGAAGTACGTAAAAAATACCTTTGCAGAAAAGTTTTGTATCCAGGGCGACACGAAGTAGGACAATAATTATCGCTCTCAGCCGTCCAATTAACTAAGATTGAATAATTAACTTTTTAGTGGGTGCAGCAAACGGGCATGCTTGTATTGAAAAGTTAGAGGCCGTCGCGACTCTACGTAGTTCCACTTGGAAGAATTCTTCTAGCTTGTCTGTGATCCGAGATATGCAGCTGCAAAGAATAATTGCGGTTTGCATGATCACGCATGGAAAGCGGTGAGGATCAGCGCAATGTTCCTGCCTTATGTGACGAGCAGTTATTGCTTGTTATCGCCAGCCAGTAGCAAAAGGGTAACCGTTATCATCTTTGCCTATGCCTTGAACCCATTGGGAGATTAAACACCGCTCGCAACTGCCGCGGCGCATCAGGGAGGATCTTTGAGCTAGTGCTCGCTGCTTTGCATGCGTAATCATGCAAACCGCAATTAAACTTTGCAGCGGGATTTCTCGGAGCACGGACAAGCTAGAATTCTTCCATGTGGAACTGCGTAGAAGTGCAACTGCCTTCAACTCTTCAATAAAAACATGCTCGCTTGCTCGCAGCCACCGAGAAGTTCAGTATTCAATCTTAGTTAATTAGGTGGCTGACGGCAATAGTTAATGTCTCACTTTGTGTCCCCCTGTATACGTAACTTATCTTCAAGGGTAGTTTTTACGTAATCGCTGTGCTAAATTTTAAGAAAACCGTAAAGCTTAATGTTGAACACCCTGTATACTGTGATTCTCGTTCAGCCGTCTCGTTTCTTCGCTCCTGTGGCATAAGCCTACAAGAGCCAAGGCGTTCCCACTAGCTCGCGCCACCACGAGCCACGCCACGCTCTTCTTTTTCCCCGGCCGATTGTCCACGAGTGGCGCGGCGCTACAAACCCAAATTGCAAAACTAGCGTGGGTCGCCAGCGATACGACGCAAACGCAGCGCGGGCAACGATGCAGCGTGGCCCGCGTCTCGCATAATTTTAATTTCGCCACGTGTGGAGTCCCGTGCGTTTGTATTCTGCCCTTAGCATCCAGGTGAACGAATGACGCATGGCGTAATTGTCTAAGGCAGCGCGTTGCGGAGCGAGGGGTTGCAGGTTTGAGTCCCCGGTCGCTAGCTCTTCAGAATTTTTTTCTTTTGAAGTATTTTTATTATCGCTTTTTATTATATACCCATACAAATACATGTACGGGACATGATGGCGACGGCAAGAATCTGCCGAGGGTGTCCGGATAATTGCGATCGCAATAAAAAGCGCAACGTGCATGACACAATGACATGACACAAGGCATACACCCAAGTCACGGGATCAATATCAATCAATAAAAATCACAGCATATCCATGATGTGAATGATGATGAAGGAGCTTGCTCCAGAGGTTAAATCCGGTAAACCGTGAATCCTCTGTACATCTGCTCAATCATCATCATATAAAGAATTGACACATACGGGGAGTTGTTGTGGTGTGATTGTATATACACATTATATACACAATGCTTATAATTTACATATCGATGCACTATATGCACAAATTTACATATTGACGCAGTAGATACTTTTTGTTCAAGAGCTTCCAAATGGTCGACATTGTGGTGAGGTTTTTGTCAAACAGCAAGCGGTCGCATACCTTGCAGCTGTGGCCGAAACTGCGATCTAGGAAACCACGCTTAAAGCGAGCATCGGCGCCACCAACCTCAGGTAGCGACCGCTTCAGGCGCTTGGCCGCTGCATCCCGTGCCCGTGCCGATTAGAGGTCCGCGTGTCGACGCTTTCGCGCTGCTTCTGCTTCGCGGGCTCTCAGCTCGGGGTCCGCTTGTCCTTGCGCCCGCTTCGCTGCGGCCTCGCGGGCGTGTGCCGCCTCCCGGTCCGCTTGTCGACGTGCCCGTTTAACTTCGGCATTGCGAGCCCTCGCCGCTGCCTCCGCCTCGATGCTGGTAGTGGCTTGTGCTTGCGGTCGGTGCTGGCGTCTCTCTTCGGCCTCGCGAGCTCTCACTGCAAGGTCTTGGCGGCGAGCCAGCGATGCTACTGCATTGCGAGCCCTCCGCGCTACTGCCTTGGCTTCTCCGGTGTTCATGATGAGTAGCGGTAGTGAAGTGAACTGAGTGATGTCCGGCGAATGAGAAAGGAAGCGCGCCAAGAGCGAGCGCTAACTATGGCGCGAACATCGGCGCTTGCTCCGCCGAGAGCGGAGCACGCGTCGTTCAATCAACAGAGAGCACAGTTGCGCCTCTAGCGGGAGCAATGAGAACTAGCGTACAGGGCAGGAGAGACGAGAGACAACCCCCCTCCCGCAAAAGGAGCAAGCTCCTAAAATATATCTGGCTATGCCATGTCCTTCGTTCGGCGGCAATAGCGTAACCGCCACAGAAATTGGGCAAACTCTACTGTGCACCACTGGTTTGTTAAAAATGAAGAATGGAGCACACGAGCGGCCAACTCCAATTAAGATTGTGCACGGTCAGACAAGACGACACGTGTCGCAGCAAAAGGACGCATGCTACTCAAATAGAAAACTTTAAACGCGCATACACTACATTCAAAAGGGACTTTTTGGAGAGATATATATGATTCACTTGCGGCGTGGGTAATCGGCTAAAGTTCCAAATTCTATGTCATATGTGTGTCGTTAGCTAAACAGCTTCGCTGGTCACACACCTCCACACAGAATGAATGGAATGGCTCCTCAATTCGTTTGGCTTGGAGCCGTTATGTTTATAACATTGCTAGAGAAATTGCGGACTCCTGCCGTGATGTGCTGCTCGGTGCCGTTCCGTGTAGATTTGTCAATTCATTGTGATACATCGACATAAATGTCGTGCAAATTGTCGCGCTCGCTGACAAGGTGCCAAATTGTATTAAAAAACTGTATTGACATTCTTTGCTCTCCGATTACTAATATTATTAATCACGCAACTTACCAAGATCTATTAAAGCTAGCCAGACTGGTTCTAATTCACAGAACTGCAGACCATAGCCTTCCGGATAGCTACCGTCCAATGTACTAAATATGTACTAAGTGCCATCAATATGGTGTTCGCGAAACTTATCGGGAAGCGGTTACTAAAACTTCTTTATCTATAATCGGTCTTAACCACGTGGTTTCCGAACAAAAGATCAATCTTCACTGCAGTGCTATTTTTTTTTTCCTTTTGTATATGGTAAATACCTCTTTAAACAAAAAGTAACAGTTTCGCCGCAAGGGCGAAGCAATGAATGTGATAGCAATAAACTAATGCTATACGAAGTGAGGCTCGCCAATGGATACTCTCAGTTTGAACAGCGCACCTGTTGCAAAGGCGGCCGAAGCAGCGAAGGAAACTAGCGTGCTTCAAGTGTCGAGCTGTGACACTTGATAGTTCGTGCTCATCTTCTGTTTGTCCGTTTAGCGGCGTCCCTTGAGCTCGAGTGACTTTCGTACGATCTATAACCTGAGCGCGGACATCACGGTGAAAGCTCGAAACATCTCTCTTCCCCTCACCACAAGAAAACCGCGCGAGCAGACAGCGGAAGGGCAAGGTTCTCCCGGCGCAAATATAAGAAGAAGCGAGCGAGCGAGCCGACGACCTTTAAATGCGCCCGTCGCGCTCCTTGCGCCATCTCGCTGGTAATGAAGAAACGCTTATAAGCGCCTGCCATCTCTGAGTCCTGCCAGCCGTAAAGGGTGTGTATATAACGCTCGCCGTTAGCTATCTGAAGGATCTGCGCTTTCTGGCGTAGTGATTAGCGCCACGCGCTGTGGAACGAGAGGTCGCTGGTATGATTCCGCGCTTCGGAAACATTTTTCTGAATTCTTTTTCTTTGGGACTTTGATATATATATATATATATATATATATATATTGATAGTATGCGTTTAATAGTTCAGGTACGGTGAGCGCCTTAGAGGCGAGACAGCGACGGGACAGCAGTCAGTTCCCCGAAACGGAGCCAGCACGAGCACCAACCACAACAACCGTCTTCTTCATCGTTCTCTATGGTAACCGTATTTATCACTACAATCACTTCCCGGCAGAAAAGAGCCATCCTGGCGACCTATGGCACAGGTAGTACTGGTGGGTCGTAGTGAGGTTTCAATCGATCGACATGAACAGTTTCGCGCCCGCGGCGGCGTTGATCCGTAGGTGGCTGAAGAGGCTCAATAACGTAGTTGACCGGTGAAGTCTGGCGTAGGACCCGGTAAGGACCGTCATACTTAGGGACGAGCTTTGTGGAAAGGCCGGGGGCAGATGAGGGCACGCGAAGCCACACGATTGTTCCGGGTGAATATGACGAAGCAGATAAGTTTCGGTCATGAGAGTGTTTCTGGCGGGCCTGGTCGTGCGTGGTAAGCGAGCGTGCGAGCTGCCGACATTCTTCGGCATAAGTGGCGGCTTCGGCTAGAGTCGTAGTTTCTGAGGGGTCCGGTCGGTACAGAAGAATAGTATCCAAGAACGAGGAAGGTTCCCGACCATAAAGCAGGAAGAACGGAAAAAACCCCGTAGTAGACTGAATGGCGCTGTTGTAAGCATACGTGACAAACGGCAGTATGCGGTCCCAATTCGTGTGGTCATCGGAAACATACATGGAGAGCATGTCGCCGAGTGTGCGATTGAAGCGCTCGGTCATCCCGTTGGTTTGCGGGTGATATGCGGTAGTAGTTCGATGGACAACGTTGCATTCGCGGAGGAGGGCTTCTACGGCTTCGGATAAGAAGGAACGTCCGCGGTCACTGAGTAGCTCGCGAGGTGCACCATGCCGAAGAACGAGCTTTCGAAGGATGAACAAGCCGACCTCACGTGCTGTGGCCTCTGGAAGTGCGGAAGTTTCAGCGTAGCGCGTGAGGTGGTCCACAGCGACGATCACCCAACGGTTGCCATCTGGTGTGTACGGTAGGGGACCGTACAAATCGATCCCGATGCGGTCGAACGGCCGAGAGGGACAGGGCAGTGGCTGGAGTGGACCTGTGGTCGTGTGCACAGAGCTCTTCCGGCGTTGGCACTTGGAGCATGAACGGACGTACTGCCGAACAAAGCGGTACATTCCGCGCCAGTAGTATCGAATCCGGAGGCGTGCATATGTCTTCACCACACCAGCATGGGCGCATTGCGGATCCGCGTGAAAGGAGGCACAGACGTCGGAACGTAGATGGCGAGGAATCACCAGCAACCATTTGCGGCCATCAGACAGGTAGTTTCGGCGGTACAGGAGGCCATCACGGATTTTAAAGTGGCGAGCAGTGCGTCGAAGCGAGCGGTTGGTTGTATGTGGAGACGCCGGAGACAGATACTCTAGGAGAGAGGCTATCCATGGATCCTGGCGTTGCTCATATGACATGTCGGCATGTTCAAGAGATGAACAATCGCAGCTCGAAATAGACGCAACAGCATACTCATGGGGAAGTGGTGAACGAGAAAGAGCGTCGGCATCCGAATGCTTACGGCCTGACCGATAGATGACACGGATGTCATAATCTTGAAGACGGAGCGCCCAACGAGCTAGGCGACCAGATGGGTCTTTTAATGACGATAACCAGCACAAAGCGTGGTGATCAGTCACGACGTCGAATGGGCGGCCATATACGTAAGGTCGAAATTTCGTGATTGCCCAAACGATGGCAAGGCATTCTTTTTCCGTGACTGAGTAGTTCTTTTCTGCTTTAGTGAGAGTGCGACTGGCGTAGGAAACGACATACTCGTCGAAGCCAGATTTACGCTGGGCAAGAACAGCGCCGAGGCCTACTCCACTAGCGTCCGTGTGGATTTCGGTTGGAGCATCCGGGTCAAAGTGGCGTAGGATAGGTGGGGATGTCAGAAGATGGCGTAAAGAGGCGAATTCTTTGTCGGAAGCTGAAGACCACGCCGAAATGTCTTGGTTGTCGGCAAGTAGCTGTGTGAGTGGGGCGATTATCGTCGCGAAATCGCGCACAAATCTGCGAAAGTACGAACAAAGGCCTATGAAGCTACGGAGTTCTTTTAGTGTAGACGGCCTGGGAAAGTCGGCGACAGCGCGAAGCTTGGCAGGATCGGGACGGACACCGTCCTTGCTGACAACGTGCCCTAAGATGGTAAGCTGGCGTGCGGCGAAATTGCACTTCTTCAAGTTCAGCTGCAGTCCCGCGTCCGCAAGGCAAGTGAGGACGCTTGCGAGGCGAGTGAGGTGGGAGTCGAAGTCCTTCGAGAAAACGACGATGTCATCCAGATAGCACAGGCACGTGTTCCATTTTAGGCCTCTTAGGATGTTGTCCATCAGACGTGCGAAGGTGGCAGGCGCATTACAGAGGCCAAACGGCATCACGTTGAACTCGTACAGTCCGTCGGGAGTTACAAACGCAGTCTTGGGGCGGTCGGCTTCATTCATAGGAACCTGCCAGTAGCCCGATCGAAGGTCTAAAGAAGAAAAGAACTCTGCTCCTTGCAGGCAATCGAGAGCGTCGTCAATTCTGGGCAGCGGGTAAACATCTTTTCGCGTGATCTTATTAAGACGCCTATAATCAACGCAGAATCTGATGCTGCCGTCCTTTTTTTTCACCAGCACAACCGGGGAGGCCCAAGGGCTGTGTGAAGGTTGAATTACGCCACGTTGAAGCATGTCGCTCACCTGCTCGTCGATGACCCGGCGTTCAGCGTGAGAGACTCGATACGGATGCTGGCGCAAAGGTGCGTGGGTGCCGGTGTCAATGCGGTGAACGATGGCAGACGTGCGGCCCAAAGAACGTTGGTTATGGTCGAATGACGTCTTGAAGCGATCAAGTAGCGCCAAGAGTTGCGTACGCTGAGCAGGGGGGAGTTCGGAATCAATAGATGGAAGGAATGCCTCGAGAGATGAAGTGGTAGTGGTATCAGAGGTAATGCTGTTTACGTGGGGAGTTGTCGAGCCATCAGGCAGGTGACTGGAGTAAACAGAGACTATTTCCTCAAGGTGACCTATTAGTTCGCCGTGGAACAAGGTGGCTGGGGAAGAAAACGGGTTCGTGATATAGATGGCGCCGCAAGAGTTTTCTATAGTGACAACTGCGAATGGGAGAAGGAAGCTCTTGCGAGAGCCAAATGCTTCGGAGGGTGTAAACAGGGCAGTGACAGAGGACGCGCCGTCGCAAGAGAGTGGCACAAGAACAGAGGACAGAGGAGGAATGTGAGTGTCCGCAGCGACGACGACTCGAGAAGATAATGCCTGGTCAGAGGGCCCGTCATACATCGGCGTTTGACACAGCGGCAGTTCACACATCGTTGACAACTCTAGTTCGGCACGCGCACAGTCAACGACGGCATGATGAGCGGAAAGGAAGTCCCAGCCCAAGATGATGTCATGCGAACATGGTGAAAATACGACAAATTCAACTGCATACAAAACGTTCTGTATGACTAGCCGAGCTGTGCACGCCATAGAAGGCTGGATGTGGTGCGAAGTTGCCGTACGGAGAGAGACGTCGGAAAGCGGAATCGTAATCTTCTTTAACTTGCGGCACAGTTCACCACTCAGCACAGACACAGCAGCACCAGTATCAACGAGCGCTTGCACAGCTACACCATCAATATACACAGTTATTTCGTTGGCGGGTAGAAATCGAGGCCTTGAAGTTTTCGATGTGAGCGCAGCTCTTGCCTCGGGAACTGCGACGGTTAGTTTTCCGCTGGGACGGGTGGCGGGCGACGAACCATAGGCGAAATGGAACGGCGCCGTGGTGAGGGTGACCGATGCCTGTCGAAGCCGCGACGACTTGACGATGACGTGTCCGACGTGGGGTGGAAGGAACTGGACTGAGGTGGCTCTGTACGATAGTAGCCGTACCCTTCTTCGCCAGCACCTTGGCGGAAATCACGACGACGACAGAAACGGGCGACATGGCCAGGGAGACGGCAGGAGTAGCAGATCGGCCTGTTGTCGGGTGTGCGCCAAGGATTGGAGGACGGTGGTGCGGGACGGCGAAAAGGGGGCGGGTCCGGGCGTACAGGCATTAGCCTGTACGCCCGGACCCGCCCAGCCTGTAGCCTGTAGCCTGTAGCCTGTACAGCCTGTAGCCTGTAGCTGCGTAGAAGGCATTAGCCTGTCGAGCAGGGTCCGTGACGAGTGGTAGCGACAGCGATGGTCGTCTGGCGACCTCAGCGTAAGTCAGAGGTGCGGAGATAGGCGAAGGATGGTAGGTGGAAGGGAGAGCGTCAGAGACTTGCTCCTCTATCGCTTGTCTGAGTGTCGGGGTCAGCGTATGCGCACTGGCCGGAACGTAAGGCACAAGAGACAGTTGTCGCGCCACTTCTTCGCGGACGAACTGCTGTATCTGTTGCATGAACGTGGTCTGGTCGGTAGAAACAGCGCCAACGGTTAATGCAGACGTTGCGGCCGTGTCGAAGCTCGGCTGTCGCGTAGAAATGCGCTGTCTCCGCAGCTCGTCGTAGCTCTGACAGTACTGAGTCACCTCTGCGACAGTTTGGGGGTTTTTGGCAACGAGCATGTGGAAGGCGTCGTCTTCAATACCTTTCATAATGTGCCGGATTTTGTCAGTATCAGACATGTCTGGATTGACACGACGGCAGAGGTCCACAACATCCTCGATATAAGACGTGAAGGTCTCACCAGAACGCTGCGCGCGCAAGCGCTGTTCGGCGCGGAGCTTGCGAACAGCGGGTCGGCCGAATACTTCCGCGAAGCGTGTCTTAAAGGACGACCAGGTAGGAATGTCAGCTTGGTGATTGTTAAACCACAGCTGTGCCACACCCGCGAGATAGAAGTGAAGGTAGCCAAGTTTATCGGCTTCATCCCACTTATTGTGCGCGCTTACTATTTCGTATGAAGATAGCCAGTCTTCGGCGTCTTGCTCGTCGGAGGCGTTGAAAATCACCGGATCGCGCTGTCTTGGCATGCCGGAACAGGTAAGAGATGGGGTTGGGGTAGCAGCTTGCTGGGCCATGTCGTCAGGAATCGACGAGGCGGGAGGTAGAGTCCGAGAACGAAGTTCCAGGGTGAAGTACCCAGCACCTCCACCAATTGATAGTATGCGTTTAATAGTTCAGGTACGGTGAGCGTCTTAGAGGCGAGACAGCGACGGGACAGCAGTCAGTTCCCCGAAACGGAGCCAGCACGAGCACCAACCACAACAACCGTCTTCTTCATCGTTCTCTATGGTAACCGTATTTATCACTACAATATATATATAATATATATATATATATATATATATATATATATATATATATATATATATATATATATATATATATATGGTGCATGACGGCGGCGACGGCAAAATCCAGCCGAGATTGTCCATATAACTGAATAAAAAATCACACCATCTCCGCTAAAGGGGACCATGAGGCGATGCGAAGCAGCGGTTCGGTATGTCGAGCCCGCGTTTCAGAGGGGAAGTGGGGAGGGGTGAGGTGGAGGGGATGTGGAGAGGGAGAAAGTGGGAGAGGGGATGTGAGAGAGGTGGAGGGGTATGTGGGAGAGGTGAAGGGGAGGGAGGAAGTGAGGGGAGAGGATGAAGTGAGAGAGGGGAATGGGAATGGGAGAAGGAATGGGAGAGGGGGAAATGGGAGAGGGGGTGTGTGGAGAGGGTTCGCGAATGCGCAGTAAGGGTGGTCGCACACCACCACCACCACCGGTTTGAACTCCGCCATAAGATGCTTCGCATCTAAAATATGGGTGGGATGGGGGGGAGGAGGGGCGTTCTAATATTGTCCAGAGGGCCGCGGGCCGCAGTTTGCGGACCCCTGTACTCGATCCTCATTTCAACTGGAAAATGCACACTGACTTCTTCACTAACAAGCTCAGCCCTGTCTTCTTTATGCTTTTCAAGTGTCGCCATCACTTTGATGCAGCGATATTGAGAACAAATTATTATGACCTATTCCATAGCACGCTGTCATTATCTATTGAATATGACAGTGTACTATGACCAAACATAAGATTTTTACATAAGACCGCTAGTATTCCTGAAAAAATACGCAATCCATTTTATGTTACAATAAAATTATGTGATCTCTACAAATCCTTGCTTTTCTCAATAACAAGTCACGCGGTCCTTTGTGCCTTCGCCTAAGACGACTCGAAAGCAAAAACCATTTTCTTCTCCTTCTTCTTCGTCGATTGCATTGATCCCCCCGCACCTCGCGTGGTTTTGCAGAGCTGAGATCGGCGCACGTTTGACCAAGCGACCATGTCGCTTGGCGTCCCGTTATGTGACGTCATAGTGACGTCATAATGACTTCACATATTTCGGCTACCAGTGACATCATGATGGCATTTTCAAGAGTTTACAGTGCTGAAGGAAAAGCGACAAAGTGAAGAACGGTAGGCAAAGAGGGATGCACATGAGTGCTTTGGCGGTCAGTTTTCGTGTTTCATGAGCAATCTGAAGCGTTTGCCGTAATAAATAACAAAACTATGGTAATGATCATCACTATTATTAACTCCTTAACTAGCAATTTTCCTCTTCAGTCTTTACGCCATCGCAATTCAATACAGGAAGGCTTTAAATGTGGCAACTTCCTTGAAGCACTGCTTACAAATGTGTACTGTTATGACTGGCAGTCGGTGGCGACGCGCTGACCGTGAGAATCGGCGGGCGAGGCGTTCTCACACTGCTAGAACACCTGCATCCTTCCTGGAAACGGAATTCCAGGGACGGCAAGCGACCGACAATGGGCAGAATATTGAACTAATACAGGGACGGCCAAGTTGGAGACGTTTTCACAATGGGCCACCTGGGCTTGTATTGGTGTGCTGCGAAGACGACCTGACCTGTATATTTAGACAGGAGTCGCCGCAAACCCTCTTCTGCCCTTCGGGGAAAAGAAGAGTACGAGGAACGAGCCCGAGGAACCTGTCGCCTTGCTTCCCCCACAAGCGTGCCGTCGACCACCTGACCCTTGCTGTTTCGAGAGTGCAACGACCCCGCAGCGACAGTGAAATGGACTGTGCCATGGTGGGTGAGGTCATGTGTGTGATTGGTGGTCATCAAGAAGGAGGAGCCAGCCTGAGGGGTTAAAACGACGGTGCTATGTGAGAAATGGGGCTCTGAGCCCTCGGTAACAGGCTCATCCAATGCGCTCGTCGCTGAACTCTTACCTTGTCACTATGTAATTGAGTGTTCAAAAGTGCCAGTAAACTTGTTATTGTTTTCCCAACTTGCTAGCATCAGTTCTTCAACCCGGAGACTCGACTACGCTACCAAACGGAGTCCGGGTACGACGCTGCCCTATCGTAGCAGCAACCTGGTTGCCGAGGAGGGACGGATCCAAATACACAGGCACGACAGTACGGAGAAAGGAGGCTTTTCAGTGTTGGCATATCGTTATTGAATAATCTGTCAGTCTGCGTAAAGCCACACAATACTTTTCTTTCGATGGTTAACCGGCATTTCAAGGAACTGTATTAGAAGTTATACATATCTGGTATTCTAAGCTCATGCGCTGTTGAAACGATGTGTAGGAGTATTAGATGTTCTGTATGCTAACCTAATATGCTGTTAAATTGAAGTGTGAACGATAACACGGGATTGAACAACATAATGCCACGCTCTAGTGGCGGTAGACGTCGAGAAGGAAGATGTTGGTGGCTGCTGTGGCCGAGAGCAAACAGCCATCCGCTTCGAGTCGACTGTTTCCCCTCTCCTCTCGCGACAAAATACTTAAGAGAACCTCAGTATCAGTTTAAGAGACGCGACAAATCCAAAAAAACAATGCCCTACCAATGTCGTATTAATGTATTTAGGTTTTTCTCCGAAGAACAGATGAATAGAATTTGCTTCCCGATAGGATAGTCTAAGCACCCACTTTTTCTTCTGCCATAGAGAACTTTACATGAGTCCGCTTTAGATAACTCTTTAAGTGTCTTGTTCTATGCGAAGTCTAACATATTTTGCGATAGGATATTATATGCTTGATTTTGAGTATGTTGTCTTCATCTTTATCAGGATGTCTGTATGTCAGTACTATGGTTGTTTTGGTGCTGCTGTTCGTGACATTCTATTGATACGACTTTTATACTTGTAATTATCCATCTACAATAATAGATAAGGATTTTGTAGGTGTTTGTAACAAAGAAATAATAAATTTGTTTCCTGCCTGTAGAGTTATTCAGGTAATTGTCGTATGTATCCCTAATAGCACTCTACTACGGATCCAGATGCTTAAAGCATGTTTCTCCATAACCATACTTCATTTTATAAAGTTCTATTCAAATTCAATAAAAGATGATGGTTTATGTTCGTTATTACTGGCTAATGTTCTACAAGTATGGCGAAACAATTGCCAATGTTGAATATTCGCTGATATAACATCGAAATTGCTTGCATTCACTTTCAATCCAATAATTGAGTTGTCTGCAAACCTTTGCACACGTGCGGTTTCTACCGGCACACCACGGCACTCAACTTAAATGAAAAGAAACGTTGCTATCAGGAAGGCGCGTATAACCCTGAAAGGTTGAAATGTACTTTCGACGCGTCCGGCATTCATGTAACGCAAAAACGTGAGCTGTCGGTATTAATGACACGACAGCGGGTTGCGGCACTTCTTCGAATACTTTAGCGAAAGATAGGAGGGTGCAGACAACGTGTTGCGCAAAGCGCGCTTGGGCGCCTCGGAATCAAGTCCGAACAGCGTTGTGCAAGCACTGAAAGTCGCCGAGCCGGTTTGCTTGCGCAATGAGATGCGACCCTTTTAATCTATAGGACGCGGACGAACTTTTTCTGAATGCGACGGCACAACTTGGAGTGGATTTTCGAGTAGGTAGCTGACCCGCCGCTGGTATTAAAAAAAACGCCATTTTCCTTGTAACGAGCGCGAGTATTTTCTTGCTACCCGTGAGGCTCCATATCATCTTCATCATCATCATCGTTATCATCATCATAAGCTTTACTACGCGCACTGCAGCACAAAGGCCTCTCCCATGTTCCGCCAATCAAACCGGTTTTGTCCTTGCTGCTGCCACGTTATACCCGCAAACTTCTTAATCTCATCTGCCCATCTAACTTTTTGTCTCCCCCTCGCACGTTTGCCTTCTCTTGGAATCTAGTCAGTTACTCTTAATGACCAACGGTTATCTTGCCTGTGCGCTACAAGCCCTGCCCATGTTCATTTCTTATTCGTGATTTCGACTAAGATGTCCTTAACACCCGTTTATTCCCTGACGCACTCAGCTCTCTTCTTATCCCTTAAGGATTACACCGATCATGTTCCTTTCCATTGGTCGTTGCGTAGTCCTCAATTTAAGTTGAACCCTCTTTGTAAGCCTCCAGGTTTTTGCTCCGTCAGTAGATACCGGTGAGATGCAGCTGTTATATACCTTCCTCATGAGAGATAGCGGTAAACTACCATTCATGATTTGAGAATGCTTGCCGAATGTGCTCCACCCGACTCTTATTCTTCTAGCTACTTCAGTCTCATGTATCGGCTCCGCATGGTTCGGCTCCATATACAGCACGTTTTTTTTTTTTCTGGTTGGTAAGCATGCTACGTCTACTCCTTTCGTAGAACCGGGCGTCCGTTACGACTTACACGCGAGTTCATTAAGTTGAATCCAGGTACATGTGACAATGGCACCGTACTACTGAAGGAAGCGAGCAGGACAGTAAAGCTGCCGTAGTAAGTAAAGATGCCACGTAGGTCGTTGTTGGCCGATTTCGGACACAGTTAGCGAAATGATTGTTATTATCATCTACAGAGAGGGAAAAGGTGGCTCTTGCTGACTAAATCATGCTTGCGATGCCACATTAATGCTATCAAAACATCACATGCAGGTTATTTATTTACGCATGCACAGAGACGCTCCTGCCACGTCGTTTTCACATTGTCGCAATTCGTTTGTCATCAAAACCACCATCGTGGAGTACCAGTACATTCAGAAGCGGCGTCCATGACGTCACGTGCAAGCCAGGATAACTTTGCCTAGTGTTGCCATATGTCGGTGAAGCAAAGGTATTGCGAATAATGCTCACGCGATATCTGACAGTAAGCCCGTAGGAAGTTTCTGCTGCTACATTTCAATTTCTTCAATATAAAAGGGAAGTTTCTGTTGCCTCTTTGTGCAAGTGAGCACGCGAAAATCGTCTCTGGGGCATTCCCATAGAGCGGGTGCGTGCCAATGTGCAGCTGGTATGATAGAAGAGCGAAACATAAGTAAACAAGCAGACAACAAAAAATGGAAGGAGCTGGCATGAGGGTGCATGTGAGCAACAGGAGCACCTGTGTGTGTCGTAAGAATTGAACGAAATGGGATTAAAGCGTGCATTGAATTAGGATTGAAATTCCCCATTTTAAAATTGCGAATTATCGCAATAAGAAAGCAGAGCACTGCCGTTAAAGCAGATGTACTCGTAGCCATAGGTCGACAAACTCCCTCATGAGTCCAGTCACTCAAACTCAGATCGAGCCGTGAGTCTGGGTCTCCGTGAGTCCGGGTGAGTAATGTTTTGGTGAGATTGAGTTCCAGTGAGCTCGGTTGAGACAAATTTTAGTCAGTCTGAGTCCGAGTGAGTCCGGTTGAGGAAAATTTTGGTGAGTCTGAGTCCGAGTGAGCCCTAAGCACAAAATATATTTCTTGAGTGAGTCTGGGTGAGCTCCAAATTTTTTTTGCCGACCTATGCTCATAGCATACAGTTGGCGCCGAAAGACAGTGAGCCACAACAGTTGCCGCAATAAGAGACCAAAGCATACAGGCTAGTGCAGACGCACGTTGGCTAAATGACGGCTAATGCCGTATTGTGTTGGCTAATATAGAACGGTTTAGTAATATGTTAAACAATGAAATTCCAGATACTGCTCACTATCTGAGGATTTTACGGTAGGAAATTTCGGCTTCAAACTTATAGCACGTGTTGTGTTCTCAGAAGTATGGGTTAAACTACAAGCGTTCAGAGTATTGCACAAAAGCAGAGGCACGATTCAAATTCAAGCAACACATGCGAGTGTGCGTAAGCAGGCGCGCGTAGTCGGAGGCGTCCTACGCGCGTCTGACGCCAGACGTTGCAGAGCGTGCGTGGGCGTAGGCGGCCTACGGTACCTCCTCTCGCGTCTGGCGTCAGGGCCAGGTCGTGGTCGATGAGCTGTCCGAAGGCCATGACTAGGTGCGTGTACCGGTCAGAGTAGGTGGCTCCCTGCGAAAATCGCAGGTCCCACAGGGCGTTGGACACCAGGCGGGCATTGGGCAGCGGGCGACCGGACTGGGACAGGGTTTTCGGTGAGGACACGCCTGCACGACGAAAAATGACGTGAGACTAAAGAAAAATCCACGCATCTCCATGAAGTAGATCATGACGAGTGGGCGAAGCTCTGGACATTGTATGGGTGGGTAACCGTACGTTACCTGAGCGTTGTCCCATATGATGTAAATTGAATGACATAAAGTGACATAAGGAGTCGACGACAAAGCTAGGGTCCGCCTTCTGTAGGTCCTAAGGTCCATAATGTCTACGTTAAAGTCACCGACTAGTATAAAGGGTTCGTGCTTGTAGATATCTTTTATTGTTCTTTCACAATTATGATCAATGTTCGTCTATCGTAAACATTTTTTATTCAAATACACACATATATGTTTAGACTATGCAATGGTTTTCTATATACCGTGACAGCCGACAGTGAAAGTCGACGACAAAGCTAGGTCCTAAGGTCCAAATGTGTACGTTGAAGTCGCCGTCTAGTATGAAGGGTTTGCGCTTGCGGGTGTTTTATATTGTTCTGTCACAATTATGATTCATATTAGTCTATTGTTAAACCTAAATATTGTTAAAACAAGCGTCTCCACGAAGTGAATGATGACGAGTGGGCGAGTAGTGTGTAAGCACGGACACAGACGCACACGAACGGACATGCCTTGGCCTTAAGGCACAGAGAAAGAAAAAAATGTTAAGAATGGACACTTCCCTAGACCTCAGCGGCCCAATAGACCCTAGCGCACCTTGTGGTTGGTGAGAGCAAGTGGCCTGCGCTTCCTGTTTCGGTTTCACTGGCGCGAATTTTGAATTACTCTGCGTAACCGAAATTTTGGATATCATCATCATCATTTATTAAGCCCTTAAAGGCCCCAAACAAGGCATTACATCAGGGAGGAAGCAAATAAATATAAGTACATGTCATGTCACAAATGCAGTGCTTAAAGAATAACAGGGAAGCATATACGTTGCACAGCGTTGAACAAAAAAGATAAAGCAAATTATGAAAGCGTAAGACGAAAGTTAAGGCTCTGTTATACTCCGACGTCCGACGCGAGCGCCCGCGAGGACGCTGCGTTTCGTAACGCCGAGCCGGCGACGCTACGCCAGGCGCAAATCAGTCTCCGCTACAGTCGAGCCGGCTCCAACGCGCCGGTGCGATCGCATCTAGAGGAGCGCATGCGTAGTAAAGCTAAGAACGGCCGCGCCACCTGTCGGCAACCGACGAAACAGCCTGCGAAGCAGGTTTCTGTACTTACATGCGAGTCCGGCGCGGCCAGCGCGAAATGCAGCAGGATCTATTCGGCGCCGAGCGACGCCCTAGCGCGCCAGCAGCCGTCGGCCGCGTCGCCGGACCCGACGCCGGACCATAGAGGGCTGTTTTTTTTTCTGACGTAACGTCTCCGTGACGCGCGCTCGCGCTCGACGACGTTACGCTGGAGTATATCAGAGCCTTTAATGAGACGAGAGATGTGACGAAAATAATGATTTCATACCAATTGTATTCGCCCAAATGGCAAAGCTATTGTTTGTCGTTTTGATTTAGCGGTTCCCTATTTTGTCTAGTTCAATGGTGCGTGCGAATTGAGGTCATGACGTGATTTTTCTTTCGATTAAGTTATAATAAAAAGAGATGCAGGTAATCATAATTCACTTATTTAGTACCTCGAGGGCAGCACCACCGTTGTTCCGAAGGTATTTAAGCGAGCACTGGCGTCGTTTTCCTTGCGAAACGGCGTTCTCCAAAAGAACTTCTCGGTACTGCGAGCCAAGTACCTTCTCGCGGTGCCTTCGGCATTACGACCAGAAGTTCTCCAGGCCCTGCACGACGACCCGACGGCAGGACACCTCGGTGTTTCCAGCATGCTCGCGAGAATACAAGAAAAGTACTACTGGCCTCGCCTTGCTGCCGACGTCACCCACTACGTTAAGACTTGCCGAGACTGTCAGCGACGGAAGACACCGCCGACTAGGCCAGCAGGACTTATGCAGCCCATCGAGCCACCTCACCGGCCGTTCCAGCAAATCGGGATGGACTTACTGTGGCCGCTCGCGACGTCGAATTCCGCAAACAAAGTGATCGTCGTAGCTACCGGCTACATGACCCGCTACGCCGAACAGGTGCCTCCGAGGTAGCCAAGTTCTTCATTGAGAACATTGTCCTCCGTCATGGCGCCCCAGAGGTGCTCATCACAGACAGAAGTACGGCATTTACTGCTGACCTAACTTAGGTAATATTGAGATAGAGCCAAACAAGCCACCGCCGGACCACAGCGTACCGCCCACAGGCCAATGGCCTCACCGAGTGGCTTAACAAGACCATCGCCGTCATGCTGCCCATATGCGTCGACGTCAAACACAAGACGTGGGATGCCATCCTTCCATACGTGACCTTCGCTTACAACACGGCCATGCTAGAAACGACGCAAATGACGCCGTACAAGCCGGTCTACGGAAGGAGCCCAGCAACGTCGCTCGACGCCACGTTACCCAAAGTCTCAGACGAAGAAAACTTCGACGTCCCCGTCTACCTTGAGCGCGCCGAAGAAGCCCGACAACTCGCGGGTCTGCGCATCCAGAGCCAACAAAAGACCGACAGCGGTCGTTACAACCTTGGACCACGCCACGTGGAATGCCAGCCTGGCGTCCGTGTCTGGGTCTGGACGCCAATAAGCCAACGCGGACTTAGCGAGAAGCTTCTTCGACGATACTTTGGACCGTACAGCATACTTCGACGACTTGGCGAACTCGACTACGAGGTTATCGCCGACGGCATGACGAACTCGCAGTGGCGCCGGGCACGCCCCGAGGTCGTGCATATGGTGCGCCTGAAGCCTTTCTATGCGCGTTAAGGAACCTGTGGACTCTAGTTTTTGCGTGCTTTACTATGTTTCTTTTGTACTGCATGCATGTTTTCAGTTCCATGCTCTGTTCCAAGCATTGGCGCGATGCTTTTTCAGAGGAGGGCATTGCCACGCGTGTTATTTTGTTGTATTCGGGCTTTACCCGCAAAGACTGTTTGCAACGCTGCGTGCAGACAGCGCCGCGATGTTGTAGAAGCTTCTACAAATGTTTTAGCTCATTCCATTAGGATTGCGCGCAGGACGCAAATAGTCTAGTTTCTTCGAGAGATTGCCCTGCCACCAGCGTAACGCTGGAATGTTCGATAGCACACGTATAAAAGCTGACACGCTTTACCACTTGAAATATTATCGACGGCCGAGGCTCTGTTCGCCACTATCAGTGCACACTGTGTATTGCTGTAGTTTGACTTTCCGTTTCCCGGCCACAAGTTCGGCCAAATAAAGAGTTTTTTCTTGGACACGCCGACTGCTGCCTTCGTCCACGTCAAGACGCCGTGACAATATATACATACGAATGGAGACAATCGCCCTTAAACGTTTCTTTCGAATAGCGTGAGTTGCCCAAGTGGGCGACCTTCATGATGAGGCTAGCTTGATTGGCTGAGTCGTGAACAACATCCAAGTTGGAGGAGCTAATGGCAGCATCTACATATTAGATGGCACCGATGATGACGTCAGAAGTCATCAGGATTAGAAGCGGAGCTTCGTTCCATCCGGGACTGTGGCGTTGCGCAGTGTGTTCAGTGCGGCAGCGTGCGAAACATCATTCAAGACGTTCTCAGGCGTGTTCAGTCTGACGCCGGTGTTTTCATTGGGGACTAGCACTTCCAGCAGCACCAAAACAGAGCGTATGCTGGGGCTCTTCATGTTACTGTTGCTTGCCGCAGCAACAGAGATAGCGGTCATAGTCACGCACCTCCGTTGCGCTCTCTTATTCATTGTGACTGAGGACGAAGAGGCCCTGGTGCTTCTTCTCTTCGCTCTACGGCTCACTGCAAGTTTGAGGCCGTCATCCAAGGGATACTCGCTGCTCAGTGGGTAAACATGAGCGTGGTCGCGGTAAGGGCCCCTCCGCTTCCTGGACGCGAGTCCTAAAATAGACAACGGAAATGGTTCAAGCTTCCTGAATAGATACAATTAAGTTGCAGAAAACGCGTGTAGACTGCAAGGTAACAGAAAGGAGTTGACTCATTGTTTCATTATTTCAAATTGTGTGGTGTATCCAGTGCAAAGGTACAAGGGACAAGCAACCAAGCGAGAAATAGGCTTCAGAGGACGTGGGGGCTTGAAGTTCTTTCCAATGACCGGAATGATAAATGTGGATGAATCCGGGGTTTTGCGAAGGGGAGTTGACTTCATCAGTGCAGCAACTGCACTGATGAAGTGGAACTTGGAAGCACTAGCGACAACCCTCGTTCTCAGTATTTATGAGACAGGAGGAGTCTGGGCATGACAAGCACCGGTAAATGTTGCGGCCCATGCATTTGCGCAAAAAACAAATTGACCACTGATATGGTGAAGAGAGCAGCGTTGTAAGTGAACACCTCATTTAAGTTAAGGAATTGAAATCTGCTGAAGCATTACAATGCGAACAGTTGGCATAAGTGTTCGCTCGCATGCATATGTCCATATGGTTATACTAGTTATAGTTATAGTTGTACTCGGATATATTCATACGGCTAAAGTTTGAGCAATGTGCTTTACGCACGCGGGACGACAAGAAAATAGAAATCGTTCAGATTATCCGCTACTAACTCCGCAAAATTTCTTAAATAGATTATGAGTAACTGCATCTTTCTTTCACCTAGCACTTGTTTCCTTTCTTCGCTAATCTTTGTCCCTGTCTTTTGCCTTCACTGCCCTCAAGGGGCCCCCTTGAAATGTCAAGACCACACGAACGTAAACAGTTTCAACGCGGCAACGACTAATATCGTTTCTGTCACTATTAAAACTAACAGCCAATCTATCACCACCGATATGGTATGGCTTATCCGTACACATGCTTCCTATTCTGAGGAAGGTCCCGGGTTCGAAACTTCCTTTCTCAAAAGGCCCTTGGCATGGCATCTTGTTGCATCTTAGGTCACACTCATCAGGCGATGACCTTTCTTTGCATTTTTGTTTTCACTCCCTCTCACGGAGCAGATAAACCATCAAACGACACACTTTCAAAGGTCGTTACCCAAGGCTCTTACGAGACACAGTTATAAGAGAAGCATTGAAACAGAGCTCCCATAGAGAGAGGGAGAAAGCATGTGTTCACATCAAGCCGCCAGCGAGGGTGTATTGCGGAAGCCAGCGGCGCAGGCACATGACCTTGAGCTGCAATAAAGATCTCCCTAACTGTCAAAGGACATCCGCACACAAGGTGCTGTCAGATGTCACGCGCTCCGTTCAAACTCGCTTGCCTCGGCCCACGACGACACACATAGGCTTATCGCTCGATTAACCCATTGCCGCGCGACGACCTTTGTAGAATTGCGCCGGCATCCGCAATAACCGTGACCGCGCGCCGAGTTACGTCGAAGGGCCGATTACTACCGGAAAGAGCGCGACAAGGTCGGACGAGGTAAAAGCAACGCCACTTCCGCCCCAAGCTGCTTCATCTAAAGCGCGTTCACCTCGCTTCGCGGTGGCCTTCGTCCCGACTCCGACAAACAAAAATATAAACAAATGAAAAAAAGGTTGTTCAGTCTCCCGCGCATAGCGCCAAAGCATTCGAGCCAGAGCTATCCCTTTTTGGCATGCGCTTTGCTTTGACAGCTTTCGCTTATTAACTTGCAAAGTATTTCTTTCTTTTTATACTTATGGCTAAAGACCTGACCGCTGGCGCGATTTCATAGATGTGCTGAGATGATATTGCAGCGATCGATGCCAAGGCGGAAGCCCTTTCCCGGGTGTTACACAATTTGATCTGCATCTGAGTGGTGCCGTATCGATAAGCATTGCAGCTGAGTCGAAAAGGAAAAGAGACGGCCTCGCTGTGCAGCGTACGACAACTGAGCGCCGCTGCTGTGCGAGATCGGTGCTGCGATTCTGTCTGATAAATCGTCGGACCCGGAGACCCGCAGGGCTTGATTTAATCGGATTCTTTCTCAAGAAGTGTTGCAAGCGTGAGCATTGGTACAGCAACGAACAATGCCTGGTAATGCTCCGTTCTTCTGTGCCCAGTAATGAATCCTACAAACGACCATGAGAAAGTGTAGATTTAATGCGTATGCGTCATCTGAAAGCAATGGCGGCGCTCTTAAACATACGTCTTACAAAAATGTGAATGAGACGCACAATGAAGACGCTATTGACTCCTGCCTGAGGGCAAGCGAGAAAGATGCAAATATTTATAGGAAATTATGGGGGCCGCTTACATGTGGCATAAGCAGCACTGCATGGGTATTGTCCCGGCCGCGGCGGTGGCATTTTGATGGAGGCGAAATGCTAGAAGCCCGTGTACTATGCGATGTTAGGACCCAGGCGGTCCTAACTTTTTTGAACCTTGCGGCGAATGGCCCACTGACGACGCAATAGTCAGCTCCAGGGTCGACGAGAGAGGTGACGTTGGCGCCGGCACGTAGCCAGGGGAGGGGGGGGGGGCTGCGCCCCCCTGGCTACGTATGTGTTTTTACCAAAAATAAATAATAAAAATAGGTGTTTTTCTCAAAAAGTCAAGGTTTTCAGCAAGTGCCCCCCCCCCCCCCCGAAAAAAATTCCTGGCTATGGGCCTGCGTTCGCGGCTCCTTGGGCTGCCGGAGAAGGATCAGCCCAGGCTGCACCGGGTTGGTCATCGTCGCTGCGGTCGATGTTGGGATCTGAGGCTGCCTGGTTTTTTCGGGAAGGAACACGTACTCTGGCTGCAGTGCCTTCTGCCTGCGGTTTGTTCGACGATCCGGGTTTTCTTTGCCGTCGTCCTCGTCGGGGATTGGGCTTGGGTGAGCGCTTCGCGCGGGAGTCCGGATCATGAAAGAAGCAGCACCTCCACCAGATGTCACGAGGTCGTGACGTCGACGAAGGCAGCAGCCGGCGTGTCCAAGATGACACTCTTTATTTAGCCGAACTTGTGGCCGGAAAACGGAAAGTCTACAGCAATGCACACTGTACACTGATAGCGGCGAACAGAGCGTCGGCCGTCGATAAAACGGATCTGCGGCTAGGCGTGCCGGCATTTATGCATGTGGCATCGAACATTCGAGTCTTATCGCTGGTGGCTGCGCTAGTTCCAGAACAAACTCAAGTGTTCGCGTTTGCGCGCTCAAGTCTATCAGAAGATCTAAAATAATCTGGAAGCTTCCCAGACATTCGGGCGCGGCATGGGTCATGAGTCTTAAGGGAATGATTCCATTGTTTACACGCATGATTTGGTTAAGTAAAATTTCCTGAAAATCTTGCCGCTGAGTACACCTCAGCGGCCTTGCCAGATATGCCCACTTCTTTCCTGGCTTTCTTCTAACTTGCAAAAGCTGCCGTCGCATGTAGGAAGGAATATAGTGAAATCAACTAATAGGCATATACCTTGCAGGATGCTTCACGGCCGACTGTGGCGCAACAGCTCAGTTAAAGATCACCACTGCCTGCACTGCGTGTTGCGCGTGGGCGCGCAATAGGGAAAGCGTACATGAAGGGCAAGTGCGGCTTATCACTCTATCGCGATACTTATGACACACGACGGCGCTGCACGGGACAGTGAAAACAAACAGCGCGATCACGATGCAAAATGCTTTTCAGGCAGGCAAACGACTCTGTTCGCAAGGATGGATTGGCTGCTATGGCTACTCGGTATCGTTTGTTTCATCGGTGTCGGTGAGGCCTACGCCAAGTCATCACCTCAGTTCGCAAGAAGAAAGTACAATGGCCATCGACGGCAATCTAGCGGTCATCAAAAGAAAAACGAGTTCGCATTTATATCTACGGGCACCTCAGCTCGTGTTGGCTCTTTGCCGTGGTCGCAGCTTTGTCGTCAGAGAAGCCTGAAAAAACGTTCTCTTTCATAGCCTGTTGCTTGTGTCGTCCGCTCGCATAATCAAGGCACGAAAGCCGGACTAATTAAAGATGCGGTGTCATTAAAGAAAATGTGTGGATTCTAAGAATGAAAGGCCGACTGTACCGACGATCACCCGTGCCCTTGTCTGCGGGCAAGTCACGTTGATTTTGTGAACATTTGTGAGAAGAAACTGATGGGACCGGACACTGAATGCGATATATAATATGGTTTAGCTTTATAATTTGTCATAATAATCAGCCACGTGTGAATGGTCGGTCATGTTTCTATTTCCCCTTTGTTAACGTCTTACGACGGATATTATTGCCAAACACACGCCTAGACTTTCATAACGCTTGTGGAAGCTCCATTTTGAATGTTTATTTTGTTGTGAGAAGTATATAATTGAATGAGGAGAAGGAGGCCTATTTGTTGTGTTAATTTTGTACACAAACCCTAATACAGATAACTGTGACGTCACTCATTTGAAAGCACCTTTTTAGTATTTCGGAAGTTCAATATTTTCGAAACTCGCTGACTCTAGTACAGTCCGTACAGTCGACTGACTATGACGCCTCCCTCTGTGTGTTCGTACAATCCACGTTTAACGGCAAAGCTACAATTCGTGTTAAAGAGACCAGGCGTGCACAGACGGACACAAGAGAGAACTCAAGAACGTAAATGGAATAGACAGCTAATGAAACTGACAGACAATTAAGCATAGGGGACATTATAGGTGATTTCTTAACTGTAGTGTGATGATTCTCACTTAAATTGAAAGGAAGTAAGCCGGACGAAAAATCACCCTTTCCGTCGGTGGGATCCGGACCTACATTCTTCGAGATCGAAGGTTGTAGTTTCGGATCCCGCCAACGGAAATTAAGTTTTTTGTTCACTTTACTTCCTTTCAATTTAAGTGAGATCGAAGGTTGTCGGTTCGGATCCCACCGACAAAAAGTACGAATTTTCGTCCACTTTATTTGCTTTCAATTTAAGTGAGATCGAAGGTTGTGGGTTCGGATCCCACAGACGGAAATGGTGACTTTTCGTCCACTTTATTGGCGTTCAATTTAGGTGAGATCGAAAGTTGTGGTTTCGGATCCCGCCGACAGAAAGGGTGATTTTTCGTGCACTTTATTTGCTTTAAATTTAAGTGAGATCGAAGGTTGTGGTTTCGGATCCCGCCGACGGAAATGGCGATTTTTCGTCCACTTTATTTGCTTTCAATTTAGGTGAGATCCAAGGTTGTAGGTCCGGATCCCACCGACGGAAAGGGTGATTTTCGCATCTTCACTTGACGCACGCACAGCCCTAACTGATTTCTTACGACCCCGATCTCTCCTGTAATCTTCTACCCTGATGTCGATCATCAGACCGCACACATGTGCACATAATCCACAAGGGCTTGCTTCCTTCTCAGCAACGTTTCCCCGGAAGTTCGTCTTTGGAGACCTGAAACTCGGGGTTACCTTGCCTAACGGTGTTACGCGCCTGGGGATCTGCAAGTGACAATGCTATTATGTGTCCCAAAGCGCCGCCGCGGCGGTTCAGTGGTTACGGTGCTCGGCTGCTTACCCTAAGGACGCGGATTCGATCTCGGCCGCGGCAGTTGCATTTCGATGGAGGCGAATTGCTGGAGGCCTGTGTGCTGTGGATTTGACTGCACGTTAAGGAACCCCGGTATAGTCGAAATTATCCGAAGCCCCCTACTACGGCTTCTCTCGTAACCTGAGCTGTTTCAGGGCGTGAAACTCCACAAACCAAGAAATTAAGCGTAGAAAGCTTGGCTGGTTGGTTTTGGTTATAGCTGTGTAACATGATCCTGCTGAACAAGCACACGGACCACTAGAAAGACACCAACAACGTCAGATGTTGTTGGTGTCTTTCTACTCCCCCGTGTCCTTGGTCCCCACTATCGTGCTACCTAGCTACAACCAGCCAACTTTCCCAGAAATTTTGTCTTCGGTGACATCAGACCTTGGCAAATGGTGTCACGCACGCCTGCTGATCTGCAAGTGACAACACTATCCCGTGTCCTAAGTGACCAACAGCTGAGTGTGCGAAAGCGGATATTCAACTTTTACGTCTGCATGCTGACACTAATGATATAAGTACATGATGTTCGAAGAAGTGAAACGACTCCTGAGGATGATTCGGTTCGCTCGGTAACAGAAAACAATTTCGCCGCCAACGTATCGCCGCAGTAGATGCAACACACGTTGCTACTTGAATTTACTCGAGGCCCTTTCGATACGTTTTGGAGACGTGAGTTGTTGCGAATACATCGAGCGAAAAATAAGACTCAAAATGCGAGGACATTTCTGCAATGCTTGCCTTTCGCGAAAACTCACGTCTTTTCGTACGGCTTTCTCCATATACCATCCGCCCTTGCTGTTTGGTTGTACCGGTGGCTGCGAGCACGGCGCCGCATCTGACCCTGCTCGTGCTGGGCGAGATGCCAAGCCATGCTCACGTAGTGCAGTGAGACGTGATTACATAATGCGCGGTGTCCTCGCGCCGCGGAAGGTCAACGTTGCTTGGCAAGGGCTGCTACTACAGGAGTGCTACCTTCTTCGTGGTTTTTCACGGCGTCTAATTAGATAAAGTTCGGCTGCTCCCTAGCCACTCCTTCTACTACATATCTGTATGTACACTATCAACCTTGAGATTTTCGTTGTATTTTTTTCCCGCGATGACCACATCGCAATGGTCGTGATGGTGGTGATTACGCGCGTGAGATAATATGGTACGCGCAGAAAGATTGCGACAGCGTAAGCGTGGATCCCAGTTGTACGGCGTGGGAGGAGTTGAGCGGGTATTGTGTTCTTAGGCGAGCTCTTTTCTTGTTCGTTTGTTTCCAGAGCAGAAATTCGTGTTCTCTCAAGTTACGAGCATGTTTCGCCATGTGTAATTGTTAGAGACCGGAACTTCAGGCAGAATGCCTATTTTTTCGTGGAGTCCGGTTCGAGCCTATTTCACATATAAGCACGAACTAAGGGAAGGGAAACGTTTTAATCAAACATTTATTGTGCCTATAAGTGCCTATTTCGAGGTTCGTGCCTATATCAGCTTTTCAGCGCCTAAAAATGCCTTTTCGCGTTCGTCGAGTACACGTTTTGCTTAAATGAGCTGTTCATACGGAGGAAAAGAAGCACTTAGTGTGGCGATATTAACTAGAACACGCCTTAGTTATGTTTATTTCGTTCACGTTTTTAGCTCCTGTTAAGGCGCGATTATAGCTCGGCGAGGGTAGACGCGCGCATGCGCTGCGCCACGTCGGCGAAAACAGACCGTAGTTCGACGCAATGCCACAGCCAACGTATAACTGGATTCGGCCGATGCGCTCCACGCATGTGACGCTCGCTAACGCTCTGATAACGTCGGACTATGAGTGGGGCTACAGCGTACCTCAGCGAGGCAAAGCGAGGCTAGCCCAGCGCTAGTGGGCCCCCCTGAAAGATCTCCGTCGCTTGGTTCGAGAGTAGTGCAGCACGGCGGTTGCATGAGCGAGGCTAGACTGTACTCTAGCGAGGGAAAGCGAGGCTAGACAAGCGCTGTACCATCAGAGTCCACTCTTCGCAAGCAGTACCTGCGGCCCATGTACGAGGACACAATAGCAAAAAACAGACAAGAACTCGATGAATCATACATATGGTTTTTAGTGGGCGATCCAACAGATGCGACCGGATGATTACTTGGACATTTTGTAGCTGGAAAGCTGGATGCAAAAGAGAAAACAACACCTTTCTTGGTATGCTCGAAACAACTAGAAAAAAACGGGCGGTGATACCACCGCCTACTTTGTGAACTCGTCCTTGAGGGTACTGTAACCCTCCGGATTTCACGATGACCGTGTAATGCTGCTCTACACAGATGCAGCAGCTTATATGCACAAGGCTGCTGCACTTCTCAATATGTTTTATCCAGAATTATTGCATGTCACTTGTCTTGCCCATGGTATTCATCGGGTCTGTGAAGGGCTGAGAAAGTTGTTCAGTTCTGTTAACGAACTAAGGCGGTGTTCCTTAAGGCGCCTTCGCGCGTTCGTGCCTTTAAAGAGCAGTTGCAGGATGTGCCTCTTCCACCGGAGCCCGTTGTTACCCGCTGGGGAACTTGGCTGAAGGCTGTGGTCTACTACAAAAACACTTCGCTGGTGTTAAGGTTGTTATTACAGCTTTGCAGCGGACGAGAGCATCACCGTGAGAAGATCCCAGACTGTTCTACGCCCCGATAAACTTAAATCTGACTAGGCATATCTGTGTGCTCATTTTACTTTCCTTGCAGAAAGCATACCGAAACTTGAAAGTTCGGGCAACACTCTGACTCGGAGTGTTGAGATAATTTTGGACGTGCAAGAAAGGTTCACCACCATCCCCAAGCTTCGTGCTGACAGGGTCACCACGAAGCTTAAATCTGGCTTGGACAGGAATCCCGGATTAGGTGCACGTTAAAGAACCCCAGGTGGTCGAAATTTCCGGAGCCCTCCACTACGGCGTCTCTCATAATCATATGGTGGTTTTGGGACGTTAAACCCCAGATATTATTATTAGGAATCCCGGATTTTATGTGTAAAAACAAGTGTCCAAAGTTCTGAGCGGTGAAGATTCGAAGATTCCAGATGCAATTAGACATCGAAAGTGCCGGACTACAAGCACGCTCCACTAGCTTCACTGGATGTCGGGCGTTCTTTTTCCGCATACAAACAAATACTGACTGAAAGAAGGCACAACTTCAAGCCCGAAAACCTCGAGATGGTGCAGGTTTGCCACTGCATTCATAGCCTTTCTCACAGTGTTCAATCACCCTAGCTTTTACCTAAATCTGTTGAAATGGTTATTCTTCTCCTAATCATTTTCATGAAAAAAATAAAATTGACTTTCCCAGAGCACAGGATTTGTCTGCTGTGTTTGTTAGAAGTCGAAGATTTGTCCTGAAACACGCTGCTGAAGTCATTATGAATTGCACCTATATATTCCTAAACGATAGTTTTTAACGCCTATTTATGCCTAAATGACAGTTTTTAGGACCTATTATAGGTGCCTAAAACATTGTTTTTTCGTGCCTGAACTTCCGGTCTCTAGTAATTGTGTTGAGCTTGCGGGACACTTCCGCCGTGATAGTGCGCCCTTCTATTACAGCCAAGAGTCTCGAGTGTATAGTGGACAATCGCGTTGCTAAGCGAGAGCTGACCACTCGTTCTTAAGCACTAGGAACTGGGAGTCACTTTCTGTGTATTCTTTGCAATCTAGCCTCTTCGTTTTGATTTTGTCAAAATGAACATTACTGTGCATACTGCAGCCGAGCTGCATTCTTCAGTTCATTCTGTGAGCTACTGCTACGTAGAAAGATGTTGTCATGCCATACATACATTTAAAGGTGATCTTGTAGCCCCTCGACGTGCCTTTACCCGTCACTTGGAATCTCATTCACCTTCTTGCAAAGATAAGGCCAGCCAAGATCTTTAAAGTTTTGGGCGAAGTTGGGAACCAACAATTTTGAACACTTCTTTTAAAATGTTGATCTGCGATCCTACTCTGCAGAAAACATTTAACGCTTCGAACTTGCTTAAACTGGCTTGTTTTCACTGAGGTGCGTGAGAAATATTCAAGAAGGGTACGCATGTTGTTTTCCGAGAGGCAAGATAGTAATTGCAATATTACAGTCGCGGAAGCACCATTAAAAATAAATGAGTCACGAGTACGGCGGCCTATCTGACCACCCTGAAACGGCTTACAAGCCAGTGAGGTTGAAAGTCACCGCGATTCTCAGAGGCTGTCCTTTATTTCACCTACTATTGCATATACATAGGACCTGTCCCTCATTATCACTATGTGGCTGTCCCTAATATTAAACGATCGCGAGTATTTCATTAGAGAGAGAGAAAGCTCTTTCATGAAAAACAGAGAATTCTGTTAGCGTACCTAAAGGCGCCTACATGCTACTCTGTGTAGGGGAGGGGATTGAGGACAGAAATACGCTAGGAGGAGGAGGGCAGGAAAGGAGAGGGAAATAAAAAGAAGATAATATGATCGTGGTATGTACATGTCACAACGTAATGATGCTGATGTAAGTTAAATTACAGTTTATCAATTCGGTGAATTTCATCAGTAAACCTGCTTGTCGACGCAATACACTGAGAACAGACGTGCTGAAAAGCGTCATTTAGATCGTGGGCGCTTAGATATCGGGTAGCACAGTACTCGCATCGAACAGAAAACAATCTAGGCCATTTAATGATTACGCGAAATGCATACAGGGCCTGCTAGACGCCAACAGTGTGCGGCATCACACAATGCTGAACACCTTTCTCGGGTCAGGGCATTACTGCAGCAAAGAAAAGAAAAAAAAAGAAACGTAATAATGAATGTCTGATGAGTTACTTTCTTTAGTGCTGCGCTTTGTTTCCACATTAATTTTGGAGTAATATGCAGCACTGGTACGCTCGAGTGAGCTCTTGGCACATACTAGAGGACACCCCGCTGCTAAAGCGTCTCATTTTGCGCGACAGGTTGGAAAGGCTTTACATATCCCTACATTTTAAAGGGACACTAAAGAGAAAAAGATTTTTTTTTGCGAGAAGCGCAAGGCCGCACGCCCCACTTCACCATCCCACCGCGACTCTCTCTCAACCCCGGCAGAGGTGTGCGGTCAGGAAGTGGAGATGAAGGCGGCGGCGGCTAATTCCGCGTTGGCTGCGGGCCCGACTGCGGCCGTCGGAGCCACGAACGATGCTACGAAGGGCCGCAAAGATAACCACCATCAACGAACTTTTAGATGCGAAGTATCTCTTGCTTGGGGATATGTCACGCGGCGTGGTCATCCGCGTTGTGGTCCGCACTCACACTACGCTGCGGAGGGGGCAGGTGGGGAACCGGTCGAGCTGCTCTCCGCGGTGGAGACGGCGGGAGAGGAGGACGCAGGGGGGATGTGCGAGCACGAGGAGGGAGAGGGGAACTCGTGACTGCTGTTTCCGCAGCTCTCTTGGCGAGGTAGTGAAGACAGGTTTTGCTCGAGCTCCGTCTCTCCTTGGTTGCATTCGTTGCCAACCAACAGCAAGAGCAGCGAGAAGTCCTGTGCTTGCGTGCTTGCGACACGTTCCTCGGCTACGAGACTCCACACGTACTCGAAAACGCCAAACGCAAGGTTGACAAAATGGCTACCAGCGAGTTTGCAAACCTTCCGCGGGAGATTCTGCTGGTGGTGGGGAAACCGTACATGATCACGTCCAACATCGACGTAGTGGATGGGCTCGTCAACGGCGCTATCGGCACGTTCAAGCTTTGCGAGCGCCAGGCCGCCGGCGACGACAACGCCTACCCTAAACGCCTGTGGCTACAGTTTGACGTTCCCACCACCGGCAGGATCACTCGTTCGCGTTCCAAACGAGCGGTACGAGAAGCCACACGCAACGGGCACGTCGTTGAAAGCGCGTGGATCCCGATCGAACCACAGTGTCTAACACTAACCGTCAACCGCAAGTCCGGCGTTGCCTGCAAACGGCTCCAGTTCCCTCTAGTGCAGGTCAGCGCCATTACCGTACACAAGTCTCAGGGCGGCACGTACTCCGAGGTCGTGTACGAGTACGCAAATACCCATCCGCAAAAGTTGGTGTACGTTGCGCTGAGCCGTTGCACCGACATCAACAACCTATACCTCACCAACTCGTCCGGCGATCACTGCTTCCATCACAGAGACGTCAACGCCGACAAGAACATGGCGGAGGAGTTTGAACGCTTGCAGAAACACAGGCTAGACACCGTCACGCACCGGTACTTGCACACGCTCGAGACCGGCGTTCACGCAGACACCGATTTCACGCTAGCACTCCTAAACACCAGATAGCTCAGCGCTCATGCATTAGACATTGAGCGATATCTAGTGCTCAGCAAAGCGGACGTACTCTGCTTTACGGAGACGTGGAACGCCGTGAACGTTGACATTTCGGGCTACGCTACGGTCGCGCGTACGCAGGGGTTCGGACGACCTGCAGGCGGTGTGGAAATCTACGTCAAGCGTTCCGACAAACGTTCCGTCAACGCGCTGGACCTACAACTGCACCCCACTGCTCACCAACGTAGCAGCGGCGAGCATTGTGCCGCTAGTGTCTATGGCGTTAACGTCATGACCATGTACATCGCACCCGACCTCTTACGCACAGCCGTGGAGCAGTACATCGATGAGGCCATGGGTGATTACCGAAAGCAATGTGCAGACACACATCCTTTCATGCTCATTGGCGACTTTAATGCCGACGTCATGAAGAGCGATTGGATAGTTGAGTACATGTCATCACACCACTCGCTGCAACACGTATCACACGACGACCGCAAACAGCCAACTACCATTCGCGGCACATGCATGGATCACGTCTTCACCAATTTCAAGATCCACCCACTACACCAAGATCCCCTCACGGTTCACTTCAGCGACCACAAAGCCATCCTCATCAAAGCAAAGTGCACACCTCAAGTACTAGACGCTGCTCAATAAAGACCTTGGTTAACCGTCTCACCTTCGTCTACAACGTTAATAACACCGTTAATAACGATCCGAGGTCGGTAGCATGCCCAACGAACGCCAACGGAGCCAGATCGTGCAAGTGCTCCGGCTTCGCACCGCCTCATGGTCCCCTTTAGCGGGAGATGGTGTAATTTTTTTCTTAGGGGGCGGAATGTGAGGAAATTGCCACCCGATAACGACACGTGCTGCGCAGTAGGGGAGCGCGCGTCGCACAGATCCGCTACAAAAGCGCCAGCCGACAAGATGCGGGGGGTGTTGCCGACGGACTGGGCGGGTGTGTGCACGCGCGTGGTGGATGGCCGGCGGGGCGAAGGCTGATCTGTAAATGCATTGTACGGTGGCCGTTAGGACTTTGAATTGTAAGCGTAACTATTGATCGTTCCTTGAACTAATAAATGTTGTCTGAGTGTTGAGGTGGCGCTGCATCCCGTCGTTTGGTCAAGCGGCGAGAACCCCCACAAGTGCTTTCCGCAACGACCCGCAAAGCGCTCACGCCGGCGCTCTCAAGACCTACAACCACCCGCGTCAGTGGTATACTACTGGCGCGGCATTTATGCATTTGTGTGCAAGCACGTACGTGCTTGCACTGCCTGTCAGAGGCGTAAAGCTCCACCTCAACGCCCAGCCGATAGCTCGAAGCGTGTTGCAACTGCTGGACACCATCACTCCAGTTCTCGCAAGCCTTCAGAAGTCTATTGCATGAGAACACTAGCAGCACCACCATGGCTTCACCGTCAACGAAATTTTGATTGCATGGGACCGCGCATACAAGTTGCATAAAGCAACGAATGCGCTGCTCTAGTTTCAGCAACGGGATGGACACACCGCCTGTGATGTCAAGCGCAGAACTGCCGTTACGTCGACGCCAACAGTGACTTTTCTCTCCTCCTCTCTAACTTTCCTTCCCCCTCTCCTCTTCCCCAGTGCAGGGTAGCCTACCGGGCTCAGCCCTGGTTAACCTCCCTGCCTTTCTTCCATCCTTATTCTCTCTCTCTTGTCCGGCGCCCATTTGAGCGTGTCGGTATGGACTTATACGGACCGCTTCCCTCGACTTCCCCTGGAAATAGGTGGTTAATTGTCGGTGTGGACCACCTCAGCCGTTAGACAAAGACTGCAGCTCTGCCCACAGCAACCGAAAGAGAAGTTTCGATTTTCATCTTACGCAACTTTGTCCTTCGCCACGGTGCTCCCCGTGATCTTTAAAAACGTTTGAGCGACAGAGGGCGTGTTTTCCTGTCTGACGCTATTCAAGCTTTGCTCGTTCAGCACAACATCGTTCATCGCATGACGAGCGCATATCATCCGCAAAAGAATGGCCACACTGAGCGATGTAATTGCACTCTCGGTGATTTGCTGCCAATGTACACAGCATAAGACCAGATCAATTGAGACACCGTCCTTCCATTCATCACGTACGCGTACAACGCCACTACGCACGCGACCACAGGTTTCGGCCATTCTTTCTGTTGTACGGACGCGAAACATCATGCACGCTGGACACTATGATTCCCTACCCGCCTGACTCATGTGAATACACTGTAATTCATGATGTTACCAGGTACGCCGAAGATTGCACACAATTGGCCCATTCGCTGACAACCCGAGGACGAAGGCCACCGGAAGCTAAGGCATGACACCGACCGACCTCTCCCAGCTACCTTCACGACAGGTAGCTTCGTTTGGCTTTGAATTTCACTGAATACTCCTGGCCTTTCGTCTAAATTACTGGCCCGATATCATGGGCCCTACCGCATTCTCGCTCGTACGTCTCCAGTCAATTATGAGGTTGACCCTTAGACACCGTCCCAAGACTTACGTCGTCGTGGTATAGAAATCGTCCATGTGCGTCGCCTCAAGTCTTATTATTACCCCGCTATACTGACAACTCCTTAAGTCGCCAGGGTGGCTACGCTTTTAACCGGGGGCCAATGAAATGAACAATACGAGACAACGACGAAGCAGCCAAGAAAGCAAGCCACAGCGTTAGTGGTGGCCACGTGACCCGAGCTTGCGCTTACCTGGATTTTGGCCCCTTGATATCCCTCGTCATTCTTTTATGTTTATACGTGAATAAATCACGTGACATTTGTTATAATGTAACATTGAGCAATTAGGTGGTGGTAACCTTTAGCTGACTTATTGTGACTGCTATGATAAAGCGCCTGATCTCGCGCGATGGATGGATGACTGGAAAAAGTTTATTAAGGTCCTTTGGAAGGTTCTCTAGCACGTAGCGGGCTGCTGTTCGGAAGCCCTCAAGACAGCTGAGTGAGCACTCAAGGTTTTTGTCTAAGGGTCGGGCGGATCTAAATCGTAGTGGTTGAAAGGTGATTTACTGTTTTATTGGCTGCTAGCACAACTGATGTCGACAAATTCTCCTGGAGGTGGCTGTGGCGGTCTCCGCCGCCTTGGTCAGCCACTCTCTCACCTGATCAAATGCCGCTTGAAGCGTTTTTTCGCAGTGGTGTGAGCAGTATTCCTGTAGCGCTAGTGCCCCTGCACGGAGGATCCATTCGGCTTACAAATCCGAAAGCGGTGCCGGCGGAACTCCAGGTGGCCACGCGCCACTATCTTCACATTACTGACGTCCGGCAGTTTGGCAAAAGTGGGATTGTCTGCCGATGGCCGGACCAGGCTTGTGTGCATGATCTTCTAAAATTCTCGTCATTTGGATCAATACAAGTTAGTGCTTTCATCCCGCCGCACCTCGCCTGCACAAAGGGAATTGTTCGCGGTGCAGACGCTACTTTGAGTCCGGCAGAGACACTTGAGAAGCTTTCCGCAGATGGTGCGATAGCAATTTACCGGTGCAACAAAATGGTCGACAACAAACGAGTTCCAACAGAGTCGGTGATTGCCGCGTTTGCAGGTACATCATGCCCTTCGGAAATCAAAGTGTGGCCTCTGATTTTTAGAGTAGATCCGCTTGCCTCGCGTCGATTACAATGTCGCAACTGCTGGCGATTTTGACACAGTTTGGGAGGTTGAAAATCTGGCATGCGATGCTGTATGTGTGGAGAGAGTCACTCCCTGAACGACTGCACTGCTCAGTCGCACAAGTGCTGCCTGTGTAGAGGTGCTCACAAAGCTGATGAACCCACTTGTCCAGCTAGAGCGCAGGAAATCCAAGTCTTAGAGATTATGGATAAAAGGCGGTGCTCACGAAGAGAGGCTATTTCAGTTGTAAAGGAAAGAGAACATGGATATGCTAGCGTAAGTGCACGACACCAGGTGATGATTGATGCAAATATTTCGCAAGTGATAGCAGAAGCTGTAGAAAAAGCTAAGGCCAAAATGATGTAAATAGTCGTAGAAAGTGTGACGGAATGCCTTAGTGGGTTATTAGCATCTCAAATGGGAATAATGGCTCAAGCGGGACTATTCAGACAGCGGGTCTCAGCCGAAACGCTCTTCCCTCGCAAGTCGATGGTTTAAATGCGACTCCCTCTCATGAAGGCCCTATTTGAAGCTTTCCTACAAAAAGCGGTAGCTGTCTGGGCTCGCAAGCCTACACAGCAGATTCACAGAAATATGCAAGCATGGATGTTGACCCGCGCGTACAGAAACGAAGGGCTCCTCCCCTAAAGGCGACTGATTCTATTCCTAGCTCGAAATCAAAGAAAATTCTCCTGCAGGTCAAGGCAACAGCTAATATTTTGGAAGAGGCAGTAGCCTCTGCGGTGCTTTCGCCACCGGAAGGTAGATGAGAATGCTGCAGTGGAACTGCCGATCAGTATTTGCTGCTTCTACAGATATAAACGTTTTAGTTTCCCAGATTTATCCGGATGTAATCCTACTACAAGAAACTTGGTTATCTCCTGACAAATTCTACAGTTTGTGTAATTACCGATCATTTCGATTAGATCGTACATCCAGAGGTGGTGCTTTGCTTACCTTTGTATCGAATAGATTTTGTCACAAAGCACAAATATCATTTCAGGTAATGTCTGCAGAAAGTGAAATTTTGGCGGTAGAATTAACTCTTCCAGGAGGCTTCACATTTTCTTTGGTTAATGCTTATTTTCCTTTGGGTGTGCTGGATACACGGTCCTTAGATTCAATTCTTCTAAGTTGTGGAAAAAAGATCGTACTAGCTGGAGATTTCAACTCCCACCATATATCACGGGGATTCAAAACAGACCAATGTGGAAAGCGTGTATGGGACTGGGCGGCATCCAATCAGTTCAGTTGCCATAACACTGGATCCTTAACGTTTATGCAGGGACAGTTTAGATCGGTATTGGATCTTACGTTTTCGGGTCCAGGACTTTCGGTATTATCCTGGGAGACAATTTTGGCTGGAACCAGCAGCGATCACATTCCAGTAGTATTCGAGATCAATTGCTTACAGTACCCTGCGCAGGTTAACGTTCGTTCGTTTATTAATTATAACAGATTTAAAATGAATTTGCGGAAATATTTTACAGCTTAAACTTAGAATCAGTGCAGCGTGCGTAATATTTGCGATATTATCGACTCCTCTCGAAAGAAATCGGAGTTCGAAATACAGGGAACGAAAGACCCTACTTTTAGAAATTGGTGGAATGACGACTGCTCGAGAGATTATGAGCTACGGAAAGCAGCGTGGAAGCAGCTCATGCACAATCAGTCTCCTAGAAACTGGAAAAACTACAAGTTTATTGCAGGGACATTCAAACGAACAGTAGCGAGAGCAAACGACGAATACAACGTTCGCCATTTTGAATTTCTCTCAAAGTCTAAAAATAAGAGCGCGTTGTTCCGGCATTTAAGATCAATCAAATTAATTCCGCGTTCCTTAAATATAGAATCAATTGTGCTAACCACCCGAGAAATAGAAGACTCTCTAGATGTAATTGCCAGAGGTTTGGAGGGTAGATTTTCTTCCTGCATTCCTTCAACTCTTGTGCGACAGGACAGTCTCGAATATAATGAAGTGTTGTCATTGAGTTATCCTCAGTGGTATCAGGTTTACCAGCGGCAGCCCCAGGCCCTGATGGCATCACTACAAAGATGTTGAAAATTTTCTTCGGTGTCGCTCCTATTGTTTTATTGGATACCATAAATTATTCGATAAGAAACGCTTGGATTCATTCTGTGTGGAAAGTAGCGAAGGTGATTCCACTGCTTTAAGATAAAAATAAAGGGTATGCTCTGGACAACATCCGATCTATTTCGTTAACATCCAATTTTGTCAAATTAATTGAGAGATTATTACATGCACGGATAACTAAATTTGTGACCGCTAAAGGATTATTGAGTCCCTGTCAAATGGGATTTAGACCAGGGATATCAATATGGTGTGCACATGTTCATCTGGAGAGCAGAATCCAGCTGGCACGGCGTCAGAAACAGTACGCAGTACTGGTTACTTTAGATATCTCTAAAGCGTACGATTGTGTAGAGTACCGGATTTTACTTGAAAGGAAGAAAGAGATTGGCTTGCCTGGCTATTTTATTGCGTGGACGACTGAATTCTTGCTGGACAGGGAGTTTTACTGCGTACAGAATGGTATTTCAAATGGGAAATTCAGACAAACACGCGGTGTTCCTCAAGGAGCAGTGTTGTCACCGCCATTGTTTAATATATTGCTTAGCTCCATTTCTTGTCATCGAAACGTAAACACGTATGTTTAGCTGATGATATAGCATTCTTTGCCCCGGCAGATGACATTCAGGCATTGTACGACCTTTTACAAGGATACTTGTCCACATTGGAATATTGGCTCGACAGTATTCGTTTGACCATTAATGTACAGAAGTGTGCAGTTCTGGCATTCTCTCTGCTAGACAACATAAATATATCCCTCTCATTACATCAAGCAGACATTCCCCAAGTGCAAACAGTCAAGTACCTCAGAATTATTTATGGTGGAAAGCTTAACTGGCGTATGCATATTGAACGTACGGCCACTAAAGCGTCACGTGCGATGGGAATACTCAGAAGGATTAGCAATCATCGATGGGGCATGCGCAGAGACACATTGATAATGATTTACCGCATGTATATACGCCCTATACTGGAGTTTGAATGTGCCTTATTCTCTGGCGCCCCAGCGTGGAAGTTAAATGCGCTAGTTTTGTTTGAACGCCAAGCACTTCGCTGGCGCCTTGGCTTACCAAAATTTGTAGCAAATGCAGTGCTATATAAGGAATCTCGAATCCCATCTTTGAGCACTACATTCAAAATATTAACAGTTCAAACATTCTTAAGGCTCTATGAATCGCCGATAAGACGAGACCAATATGTATTTATAAGCCAGCCAGAACTGTTTTACAGCGAAAGCTGTTATGAGATCATTTCACCGGCCGTTTTTGGCGCCGTAGTTGTCCGCCGCCGCCGCCGCCGCCGCCGCCGGTGTCCGTAACCAGTATCGCTCGAAATAAGAAAAAAAGCTAAATAAGAAAAAAATTCCAGGATGGAACGAGGTTCGAACCTGGGCCCTCTGCGTGGGAGCCCAGTATTCAACCTCTGAGCCATGCCGGTGCTTGAAACTGCTTTGCTAAAAGGTCCTATACAGGCTTCATGTCGGGAAGGAACCATATTAGCATATGAAATATAGCGTGGTAGAAGAGTAAAATAAGCACCAAGCGTCGCACAACGCGAATTCTGTAACCAGGCGTCACACAATGCGAATTGCGCAACGAGTAGGTTGTTGAATGCTTCCAACCCATTACAAAGGACCCTGCCATAATTCTTCATCGTCATCAGGCACAGCATCAACAAAGTGCGCATAATGCCTTACATGGGTTTAGCAGGTACCAACGCTCTCCGTAGAATGAAGAAAAATGGCAGAGTGCCTGCTGCCCTACTTATCAAAAATTACAATGATTTATAGCGTAGTGGGTTCCTCGCAAGTGCACTTGTATTGGTTGCCAAGGAAGCCCATAAGCTCATGATCCACTTCCTCTGGGTCTCAGTAAAATTACACTGATTTATAGCGTAGTGGGTTCCTCGCAAGGGCACTTGTATTGGTTGCCAAGGAAGCCCATAAGCGCATGATCCATTTCCTCGGGGTCTCAGTAAAGTTCTTCGCCCCCCCCGTCTCTTCCCACGTCAACGTATGTTATACAGCATGACGGGAGAGGGAAATAGCGACCGGGCGTCACCGAATGCAAATTACATAACTGGTGGGCCGTTTAAAGATTCCAACCCATTACAAAGGGCTGAGCCATAATTCTTCATCGTCATCAGTCGTCGCGTGAACAAAGTGCACATAATGCCTTACAGACGTGTAGCTGGTGCCTCGCTTCTCCGCAGAATGACGAATAATGGCTTAGTAGGTGCTTCCAAACTTCACAAAAATCGTGATTTATGGCGTAGTGGGTACCTTTCTAGTGTACTTGAATTGTAGCCCCAAGAGAGCTTAACGGGCTCTAGAAACGCCGCTCTTCCAGCTTTCGCTGTGACTGTGCTGCGGTTTTAGCGCAGGCCTGGCGTTTTTTAATGTCTCGTGGCCTCGATTCCACATCCCACAGGTGATTCTTACGCAGCGGCTATTGACCCATTAAAGATAACCCTAATAATATAATGGTAATGAATAATAGGTTGAGTACATTGGCGGTATCATATGATGATATATTCCCTAACAACGCGAAGTTACTTCATTGGAATGTACTGAATGGACTTGTTCAATATCACTTAAATCAGATTAGCACGACTGTTGTGATAGCATCTGATGTTTCGCAGTGTGAGGAAAAGGCCGGCGTTGGAATTTTTTCCACACAACTAGACTGGTCCTTTTCTGTACGACTCCCTGATCATACACCAATATTTTTGGCTGTATTTTTAGCTGTCATTTTGGCCCTGCGTAAACTCCCCGTCTCCATAACTTCAGTGGCTATAGTAACAGATTCATTATCATTGTGTTCTGTTTTCCCAACCCCTGCTGAATCACATACTCTGAGATTATTGCGCGTACTTGGTCCACAGCATTTGCGAAACCTTCGGGTAATTTGGGTTCTGGGGCATAAACAAATAGTATTGAATGAAGTTGCGGACACTTTGGCAAAGGCTTCCCTTGCAGGCCCAGTCCTTGATCTACTTCCAGTTACGGCGTTCGTTGCTGCGGCCAGATTTAGAAAGCACGCTTTATCATTGCTTACTCCAAGTCTCGCTTTTCAGATTTTCAGCACCTTCAGTTCCCTTGGAGCAGAAAATGGTGTAAAACAAGGCAGACAGAAGTAGCAATGACTAGATTGCGATGTAGGATCCCAACTCTTAATTTATACATGCCCAGAGCTGGTCTGGCGATCTCTCCCACATGTTCCTTTTGCAATGAGATAGAAACAATCGAACATTTCTTGGTGGACTGCCGACGTTTTTCCTCTCTCAGAAAACGAACTATCCAAATTGTAATCTTGGTCTGCCAGTTACTTCAACTGCACTGTTAAGGGCTTCTGTGCTGGGGCACTAGGACGGGAATATATGCAGTGCTATCGAGAAATTCATATGCGAATCAAATCGTCTTATTCGACACATCAACCGCTAATAATTCTTAAATTGTCATAATGACAATCATTTTGGTCATTTCTGAGGTTATGCAATACGGTCTAATCTAAAACTGGACTTCATTAAAAAAAATACCCCTTCATTCTAATTGACCCTGCAACGTCTATTATCAATTTTCAGACTATATGATCCGCCCGACCATTGGCCGATCCCCCTGAGTGGGTAGGTTCCAATTATTCCATCATCATCATCATCATCAATAATGCCATCGTTATTTTCTCCATCGCTCAGTGAGATGCAAGTTTCAAAATGGCGATATTAGGGCTACAAAGTTCGTGGTAACCTTTCTAGGGCCACCAATGATTCGACGATACGAAGCGCATAAATTTCAAGCGCAACAAAGCAGTGCGCTCGCACGCTTTGCACTCCACGCCAAGAAACAATGTATAAGAAAGGCTGCAGTGTGCAGACGGGTGAACGAACGATTCGCTTTGCACGTGTGTATACACCCCTTCACTATCAGTGTACAGATTGATGAAAAAATGAAAAATAATGACGAAAAAGCAGCGTAGCGCAGTTAACTGTGCAATAAGTCGGAACTTAACAAGCACTGACTAGGACATGTGCAAAGCATACACCACCAAGGTTGCAATTTGGGCCTGTTACTTGCGCATAGAGGACACGGACACGTGAAGAGACGACGTAACACGCTCTATGTGTTACGTCGTCTCTTCTCGTGTCCGTATCCTTTATGCGAAACGTTATACCCAATAGAGGCATTCACCTTTGACCTTGACCATTGACCCAGTCTGCCGCACCTGTCGAGTAATATTATGTAACTTCGACTCGGGTATCGACAGTACACTGTAATTCGTTCCACACATGTCTAGAGTATATATAAATAAGAAAACAAGTACTCTCTCAACCGGATCACCGCCAGACCAGTTCGATTCTCTTACGGCAACCAAGCTCAGATATACGAGTCGTTGCGCAGCCCTTTAGCGCCGAGGCAGCGACCTCCTCCAACCCACTCCTTCGTCGGTGATGCAAGGTCTCGGTTTCTGGGTCGCTCACTGGCCGATGGAACGCACCCGACCGGCGGCGCCACTGGAATGCCCGTTGCAACCAACCAGACGGGGCAGGTTTCTGGGCGATTGCAGGCTATGAGGGCTGCGGGGCCAAGGTAGCGGCGGCAAGGTACAAGACAGTAACACACATTATGCGGGGCCTGTAGGACTGTAGACGATTTTACGTATGACATATGGGCACTGCCACACTCGGATGTTAAACGACTGTTTTCCTATTTTTGTATCTCGTGGCGTGAATTGATAAGGTGAGGAAACATCGAATGCGCCAACCCAACCGCTTTCATTTGTATACCTGGGCGTCCACAGTAGCAGTGTTCGTTCTTGTTAAAGACACAAAACGGGAAGGTTAACAGCCCGATATGGCGGCACCGAAACCCGTCCACAAAATAGTCCATAGGTGGCACGGGGCGGAAGAAATTTCAGGACCCATTCCACCGTGTGAACGTAGATGATCAGCGAAGTTCCTTAGCCGACGACAAAAAAGGTGACAGAGAATTTCAAATCATAGCCGATCACACACCCTCCAACTAAATCCGAAATTTCTGTCCAGAAAGTCTCTTTCGAATTTATCATATGCTCCTTCAAGGCTTTCCATTTGAGCAGCATGCATCTTTTTTGCTGCGCCATGCGTTGTCTTTTGTGTGGCACATGCGTTCCAACGCGCATGGTTTGTTCTTTCGTTCATTTTAGTGGACCAGAGGTGAACAGTGTTCTTTTTATTTATTTCTGGGTCACATACGCTTCTGCTCTCTAACAAAAGAAATGTCCTAGCCATATGCAGCTTCCCGGTAATATCATAAGCCCTGCCAGTTGAAGTAAGGTTAATCAAATTCACGATGCTTCCAAGAGGAAGAAGGAATCGAATCGTATCATGAACGAAAAACCACGTTAAGGCGCCTTTAGAACTAACAGGCTAAACATGAAAGGGCTCCCTTGACAGAGACATGTCCGCCTATGGAAACATCGTTCAGCTCGTCTGAGGTCCCGGTTCCTCGCCGTGCAATCTCTACAGCCCGTCTTGTTTGCGTTGGGCGTTTCCCACCATTTACGCTCTAGCAAGTGGGCGTCAATGACCGTAAATAGTTTAACGTGTGTAGTAGGCATTCTTGGTTCGTATTCATTTGCTATTAGCCCTTTGTTCACATTTTCCTTGAGAGGTGATTGTATGCCCTGCCGTTGACGTCTTGTACGCCTCGTTGATGTCTTGTAACCCTCCATTACATTTATTAACTGCATGCATATGTTTTCTTCTCTTCCTTCGTACTATTTGTCATAACGCATTGATTTTGCAACAATGTTTGGCTGCTTCCTGGGCATCCGCTCACTTGACGCTAAATTTCGGCCACGTTGGTGAGTAAAGCTACAACTAAAACCAAGGGCGTAGCCAGAAATTTTTTTCCGGGGGGGGGGGGGGGGGGGTTCAACCATACTTTATGTATGTGCGTGCGTGCGTTTGTATGTGTGCGTGCATATATACGCAAGCAAAACTGAAAAATTTCGGGGGGGGGGGGGGGTTGAACCCCCCAATCCCCCCCTTGGCTACGCCCCTGACTAAAACCACGCTTCTTTTTTTTTTTTTTTTTTGAAAGAGAGATTCGCCAGTAGAAAGAAGAATTGTCCTCATCCCGGCTGTAAACTTCCGACAAGGAAAACTGCGAAGGCCAGTGGGCCGATAAGTGTACTGAAAACGAAAATCAATCTCTCGTGCTCGCTTGTTCATACGCGCACAGTGTGAGCTATGCATTTGCAGCGTGTGTGTGGAACAGGAAAGTCTCGGTGTGTGATAAAAGATGCTTTTGAAGATGTAAAAATGAAACAGCATTTGCTGCAGCAATAAAGGGCGTGAACGCAAGATAAGAAAAGAAACTGCATAAAAAGAAGAGTCGGAGGCGCAGGTATACGAAGGAGCAAGAATATGAAGGTTTGGTTCGTTCATTCTTCGCGTAAATAAAAAGGAGACGACCTGACAAAGGACTCGATAAAGTCATTATGTAGACATGGATTTATTCGACGTCAGCTCTGCTCTCATGGCTAATTAATCACATCTGCATGTGCTGTATCTAAGCGCCACGTATACTGAACGGCGCTGGAAGTGGATTTTATCGGCGCTGGAAGTGTGTATCATTGTAGCACCAGCAAGAGACGCCAAAGATGGCGCCTATGTGCAACCTAAATAAAACTTTACAAAAACTATGCAGACGTCACACTCTGTATCAGAGCCACAGAGCGTGTCATGGTAGCTGGCTCTACATCCACATTTGGCGTTGCGGAACGTGCGACCGCACTGTTGAACTTGTTCGTGTAAGACAAGCAAATGCGTGCTTGTACGTGGCGATAACGACGAAACGACACCGCCACGCATCACACTTGTTCAGCGAATTGCTTCCTCTCTGTCTCCTTGTCAGTGTAGTTGTAATGTCCTCGCTGCACAGCCAAAAGGGAGACTCGCATGCGCGGAGTTTGTCTCGTTTTTATGGGGGATTTTTCAATGTTGTTATACGAAACCACGCACGTGTGAATCGACCCGAAGCGGTAGCTCGCTGTATAGTATGACCCTGGGTTGGCAAAAAAAGTAGAGCTCACTCATATTCAGACTCACTAAAATTTTCCTCAACTGGACTCACTCGTACTCAAACTCACCAAAATATTACTTTCCAGGACTCACTCAGACTCAGACTCGCAGCTCAATCTGATTCTTAGTCAGTCCGAGTGAGTCGACTCATGAGCCTGTTATAGCATAATGAGCTTTTTCGACCATGGTGTCGATGGTCTTTAACACCAGTATCTCACATAATCGGTGCTCTACGTGGCACCTTTGATCTCGCACTTTCAAATAAGATTTATCTGTGGTTGCTATCCAGTAAGGACCTTTTTAGTCAGACACGACTCAAAAGAGAAAATTTTATGAAGAACTTCCGGTATAAAAGTTTGCAGGTGTGGGTGCTGGGGGTGAGGAGGATAGGTCAAAGCACCCCCTCCGCCATTCACTACTACCCTCCGTAACTCAAGCCTCTGATCAATTAATATAGAGCTGGGGTAACAACGCTAGCGCATTGAGGCATGTGTGAGTAGACGTGAGCATAAGCATGAGCCGACACAAGGCTGATAGCAACGCTGAAGTTGAGCAGATAGGATGATGAGTTGAAAGTGCAGCTCACTCAGACTCACTCAAGAAATATATTATGTCCTTAGGCCTCACTCGGACTCAGACTCAACAAAATTTTCTTTAACCGGACTCACTCGATCGGACCCAGACTCACTAAAATTTTTCTCAACCGGACCCACTCAGACTCAAGGCTCATTTCGAGTCTGAATGATTCTGAGTAACTCCACTCATGAGTGAGTCTGCCGACCTGAGTATTGCCGATGATAAGCGTAGTTGCCGGTCATGCACGCGTCCCTTTCCTAATGACTGTCGTTACTGCGCTCAGATATGCGGTTCGTACCCTTGCGCCAAGACAATCTGTCGATGCCCTGAAGAAATCACAGACTAATCCAATACAGGAGCGTTGTACGAAGACGTTTATCAAGAGGAAAGTAGTATTTGCCGAACAGGAGTGCGTGAAGGGAGTCTAGGGGGAGAGAAAAGTAAATGATGGCTCGAGGCCTATTGTATATTAATAGATAAGAGGCGCGGAATTGCAGCTAGGTGGGGCTGAATGTCAAAACACGCAGAGAAAGCAGTACAGTGCTGTCTTTGTCCTGTGTGCTATAGTAATAATATCTGGGCCCAAAACCACGACATGAATACGAGGCACCCCGCAGTGGAGGGCTCCGGATAATTTCCACCATCTGGTGTTCCTATACAAGCGCTTACATACTACAGTACACGGAGCTCTGGCATTTCGCCTCCGTCGAAATGCGACCGCAGCGGCCAGGGATCGAACCCGCGACTTTCGGGTCAGAAGCAGGGCGCCGTAACCACTCCACCACGGCGGCGGACGAGTGTGCTGTGGCAGACGATGCACGAATACAAGCTCGACGAATTCATCATTCTCAAAACAGACGCTTTTCCGTTGCGCCTTTAGTGTCTTGTTACAAGCACTCACGAAGCTTCATGACATTCAGTCTGTATTTGTCCTGGAATGGTGTTCAGTCTTTGTGGTGCCTCACGAGAGAAAGACCACTTGAGCTCGCGTTACTTGACGTCGTCTTCGCAAGTATACTATGCCAGATGCGCGAAGTCAGGTCTTCACATGTGCTTTGCTGATTATGCCAATTGCGACAATAATCGTAACTTAGCAGCTACGGTGCTTCACTGCGAAGCTCGACGACGCTGGTTTCGTTCCCCGACCACAGCGGTCACATTTCGATCGGGCCGAAATGCCAGAATTGCCCTGTACTTAGATTTATGTGCACGTTAAAGAACGGTACATAGGATCGACAGTAGTACCTTGACTTGGGCGAATTGGCTCATACTCGGAGACATTCAGTGCGACTTCGACGAAGGCAGAAGACACAGATACACACGGACAGCGCTCGTCTGTGTTTATCTACGTCTCCTGTCTTCGTCGAAGTCGCGCTGCGTTGTCCGAGTAGGACTCACAATTGGCTAATTTGGTACACGTGCAGTATTATGTAAACGGCGCAACGGAATAAGACGATAAGACCGAAGATCCAAGAAACCTAATGCCGCGGCCTTTGTGTTCGTGTGTATTCAGTCTGATCGTCTTGTTCGGTCGCACCATTTTCATAAAAATTAATATTAACGAGCCCCTGGCATTAAAAGTTAATTCGGAGTGCCCCACTATGCAACTTGCGTTAGAATAATGCCACTGTTTTAGAACGTGAAACCACAGGATTTAGTTAAGATCCCCGTCGGTCCTATAGAAAGTCAGTAGAGTACTCGTGCGGACTTGGCCTTATGCGCCTGCTGCGTGAGGGCACCTCAGAGTCAGGCGGGCGCAGGTACACGAACAGTGTAAAGGGAGAGAAGGTTTCATTTCGGCAAATAGAGAAAAGGGAGAAAATAGCGAAAGGCGAAAGAGTTGGAGGGTTACTGTGCTTCTCGTCCGAGAGTGCAGCGCCCTGGAGCGGTAGGTATTTTCGTTTCTTTGTTTCGTCCCCGTGGCCACGAGAACCGCGTGACCGCGTGTCCTCCTCTCTCTCTATCTCTCTCTCCATGTTACCCTTTACGAGACCGTCAAGGTGAAGCGTCTGCGGAAGGAAGGACGCGGTCGCACGTGACCCGGACGAGAGCGCGTGTCCTGCGTGACCGCTTGCTCGCTCAACTGGCTGCGCCCCTCCCGGCGCATCCGGTGGCGGTGGTTGCGCCGCCGCGTTTTCTGTTTCTTTGTTGTCTGGGAAGAGGCTTCAGCACGTCCCGCCACTTACTCTCGGTCTTTGTGCGCGGAGATGAGTTTTCTCACGATGGCGTCGGGGCCCTCGCCTTGAAATGAAACAGGCTTCGCGGAGGGACGAGGTGGCTTACGAGCTTCACGTGGCAAAGCAGTGAACTACGATGTTGGCGCGAGCCAGATTTGCATGAGTTGGCTGAAAATAGCCCAAGAACAATACGACTGAAACGAGTGACATGTGCGCGGATCATGCAAACAACGCTAATTACTCGCTATGCGCTGCAATTAGTATGAAGAATGAAAAGGGCAGCGAACCGGACAGTGGACTATGAAGTAAAACGTGACAGCCGACTTCAGGTCTCAAATCGCACCAGAGGACCCGCGATGATCGCCGCTATCATTGTAATGAGCGCATGTTACATGCTTCTACATCGAGTGTTCCTTTTGCTGTGCACAAGGTCGTACAATAAATAACTCAATCTTCAACGGTTTGGCTGCTTCGTACTCCATGGTCACCACCGCGTCACAGTACGAACATTCCTTTGGCCTCGGGAGTGCTCACTGGTTGGCCTCTACGCTTTTCATTGTATGTTCCCTTTTGCTTATGGTCATTGTGGCGATCATTACAATCGGATATAAATTAATTCCGCTCCAGCACAAAGGCATTTACCTGAAATTTCGAAGTCATCTTCAAGTTGTAACAGGACTGCTTTTAACGCCAGCAAGATTTTATGCCGTTTAGAATACTATATGCTGCCACGGACTGCATTTTTCTTCGTTACGGATGCACAAACGGACGACCCCTTAACTGATATTCACCGTGTATCACTTATGTAATTATGTTTGATCCTCATAATCTTCGCTAGGATGCAGTCGGCTTGCTCGCATTCTTTAATCAACACCTTTCACATCTTTTTACCCCTTCATGTTACCTTTGCAAGTATTCAATCTCATTCAAGGTTTGACGACAGCTTGCCTAACGAGGCAAGAACATTATTCGTCTAGTGGTCTTATCCATCGCTCATGGCTTAAGTGCTTGTGATGAGAGTGGTGCGCGCTCAAAATGTGAGCCTTTGAAAAGTGCGCGACATAAAAAGAAGAGCGCTCGTGAACGGAGCCACATGAAAGACGAAGATGAAGAACGTAGAGCACGAGGACGCACGGCGCGGCTACCATAGCGCGACGTTGAGGAAGTAAAAATGACCAGTGAGGAGTGGAGAAGTGGGCACGAGGTGGAGAAAAAGCCTGATCCGCAGCAGAAGAAAGGGGAATTTCGAGGATACGTGGCGGGCAGAAGGTTGTGCCCGGACAGGGCGCTGAAGACGGGCAGTCGGGTTGCGGACCCGAGCCTCCAGGGTTCCAACCACAGCAATGGTGCGTGAACCAAGGCTTCAGCATCAGTCGGGCTTCGGGCCCGAGCTGTTCGTCCAGTTGCTGGCTATGTCTGTCCTGACTTGTCATCGTGTCGGCCACCAGCCAACGTTTCTTTTTCCTAACGAGTCAGCCCGTGTCCACTACACAAGCCAGCGGCACCGCGTTCTGTTGCGCAAGCGTCGGCCAACCTGTGAACGTTCTGGTGAGACTGACCACCATTTCTGCCGCCGCTCTGTCGCTTATCCGCGCTGAACTGTAAAGCATAGCTTAATTTCCTGAACTTGCGTTCTAGTTGATGTGCTCGGTGTGTTAACGTGTGCAGTGAGCTTTTTATTAAGCGTTTACTTGTGTATAGTTATCTTTCCTGTAGTTTCCCATTAAAACTTTTTTGTGTTGTTTGTGAAATAAACGGCTTTGTCCTTAAAAAACTCTTACAGGCTCAGCGCTAGAGAGGTATTACAAGCAGTAAAAAGAACCTGCATCACAGTGCTTTAGCGTGAGATGAGATTGTTTTTTGTTAAAGGAAGCTCGAAACACGTCTATACACGCATGTCTAAAGTCAAGTTCAAGCTACAGCACCAAAAACTCTGGAGGCTTTGTTACACTCACTCCAAGGGATGGCCTGCTGTTTGGACGGAGAGGGTGGCAAAGCCGCATCGAAATGCTCAGGGGACAGAATTATTAACAAAGAGAAAGTTTAGTGCACAGTCACAACAGGTTTAACGGCAGTTTTAGTCGCCAAGAAGATGGACAAGTCTACTGAGTAGAAACATCCCTGCACCAAATGTACGTACGAAAGTTGAGGCACTGTGGCGTCAGAATTAAGCAACAATGAATCAATTAACGGCGGCCATTTTTCTCAATATCGCGTACCAAAGACAACATGCCTATAGCTGCGGTGTGGTAACTAATAATGAATCTCAAAACATTGCTGGAAATACCGATAACAGAACCTCGCAATTCACTCCACTAAATGACATCACTGCTATGTAGCAAATCGAATGAGCAGTCCATACTGCATAATTAAGCGTTTGGCTTGGACCGTATGGACTGCTTGAGGAGCGAATATTTTGGTCATAAGGCCAAAACAATGCTGAATGTTTTTTTCTAAGCAAGGTCATGATACGTAACCTCTCTGATTTTGGTCATGTGGTGAGCTGAGCCTGTTCGATGGAGCGCAAATCAATGCTAGCCATTGTGGAAGGTACTTCGGTAAGGGAGAACATGGTTGGTAGCCCGCGCACGACACGGTTACGTTGCGTTCATAAGGCATGAGGATAACATGTAAGGTTAAATGTTTTACTTCAAATAGATCTCACTGACGTTCGTACACTCATTGTGTCACCAAAAGCCACCGGTGAACAAAAAAAACAAAAAAAATAAAAACAAGCTCATCGTTACCGGAACGCGCGCACTGACGACGGAGAAAGAGAGCACAACACGACACGAGCGCTTGTGTGGTATTGTTCTCTTGGTCTCCGTAGTCATTGCGCACTCTCCAGTAACGATGAATACATACCAACTCGCCCGTTATTCTGCTTTGTTAAGAACAAGCTAATTACTACATCTTGGAAGTTTGAACTGGTGTAGTTTAGCGGTCAGTCGCTGCGAGTGCATCAGCTGCTCTCCTTCGAGTAAAATGAAGCACCGTTCACATTGATGCAAGGTCACTGTGCGCGCCGGCTCGAGAGCACGGGGTGACCTTGGTAAGCACGTACACATTCGTGTGGCTACGCACACAGCAACCGTCGTGCACTGCATTCTTTACATTACTTTCTTTTTTCGAGTCCTCTCTTTGTTGACACTTCGGGCAGTCGCCGCACCGGCAGTTTCTAGAGAAGCCTTTCTCCCCGAGCCGTTATCGCCCCTTTCCGGGACTACTTTGTTTTTCTCGATTATTTTCTTTTGCTTTCTCGGAATTCAGTGTTGGCCGTTCCTCCGGCATCGTCCCCTGCCGTGATACGGCTTTCCGTGATACGAATCTCTGAGCCCCATCTTTCACGGCGACAGACCAGGAGCAGTGGTGTTTCTCAAGGTGCTTTCTTTCAAGACCGCTTCGTTGGCGACTGGCCAAGACCTCGCGAATGAAGGACTTGCTGCCGCCACGCGAGGGTGGACAACACGTTTCGCGAAACGCTCGGCAGTTGACCGCAATTAACTGCACGAGATGCGGGCGTTTGCCACGCCATCGCGAGTCCTGCACGTACATGGCCTTTGAGGCTTAACTTCGTGGAAGTCTCTCGGAGTTTCACTGAACACACACTGCAGACTTGGCAGCAGTGAAATTACATTTTGATACCATAAGCAAAGTAACCAATTACTTTTGTGGTCTGGTAATTTAGTAATTTAAGTAATTACGCCGATCGAGTAATTGAAAATAAATTACTCATTACATTCCCAGTTACTTTCGGCTAAAGTATAGCACTTCTGTTTCCCTTATGGCATGAGAAATTGGCCAAAAATCATTGCCCACGCACTCTGTACAGATTGTAAACCTTGCGCAGCCGAAGCTTGTGGCCCTCGTGTTTGTCGCTGTATTAGCGCGTGCCTATATACCGCAAGCAAAATTGAAAAATTTCGGGGGGGGCGGGGTTTGAACCCCCCAACCCCCCCCCCCCCCCTTGGCTACGCCCCTGATTTGTTCCATGTGTTCAAAAATCTTAATTGGCATTTGCCGTCCGCGTGTTTCTTTCTTGATTTTTAGTGGACCAGTTGTGAGCAGTGCGGCTTATGGCACATATGCGCTAGGAGCTTTTAGGCACATAAGAAGGACGAAGTCTGGTTTCCCCTAGGCACATACAGCTTGGCTGTAAGAAGGAAAGGAACATATCAGAGATAAGTTAACCTTAGTACCAAACCTCATGCGTGTGGAGTTGAACAGATACCTGAGATGTCAGTGTATACGTTCCGTAAAAGAAACGTGCATGAGTTAATGCATGAATTATGAACTTGTGCTGAATTAATTTCAAAGCAGCATCATTACTTTTCAAAAGTAATTGTAATGTAAAGTCATTACTTTCGGCCAGCTGTAACAAGTAGTGTAATTTATTTACATTTGAAAAATACAAGAAAGTAATTGGTAATGCAATTTAATTACATTTTACGAGTAATTCTGCCATCCGTGAAGAAGTTTTTCACACTCCATGATCGTAGGGACGTATTTGAACCGGACTAATTATGCATCTTATTCGTGGAAAAAAATAGAAGGAAGTTATGCGAAGCATTTCGATGGGTAATGCCGACCGCTAAAGTTGGCGTGAACAAAACGCTCTGCGGGGCTAGTTGAGGTCATCAGCGGCCGTTTTTCCTAGCACTTCAGTGTATGTTTCAAAAGGCTTGGAACATCAGAGGAATTGAGAGGAAGTTGCCAGTGACCGAAACTCGCGACCTTTCTGCAGCACGCACTAATGACGAAAGGTATGTTTCCTGAAAGATTTCCCTCAGTAACGCATTTATGGGCCGACACTTGTTATTTTACACAGGTGTGGTCACCTTAACGTTTACGATTTCGTGAAGCCTGTGCTCCTTCCTTGGTGGCGATTGCAAATAATGAAGTAGGATGGAATACTGGGCGAGTTGGTGCAGATTCATCGTGGCTAACAGCGCAAAAACACAGACGAAGACGCGAAGTGGACACGGCGCAGCGCTGACTTTCAACTGAATCTTTATTGAAGAAAACGATAACATATATAATACAGGAACAGAACACCTCGTGACTAACCCGGCCTTGGCCATCCGACTAAAAAGTACACTGCGCACCTAAGCATTGTCAAGTAGACGTATCCAAAGAAAGCAAGAAACGCGAAAAAATAAAAGCAATATCGTAACCACAACCCAAAACCCGGCACGAAGTAACAAAATACCCTCATTCACTATCTAATATGAAAAATTCGTTATCCAGTAAGGCAATGGATGGCTGGCTGACACACTGAGACGCGTTCTTATTTATAAAAAACGCCTCCATAATCTCTTTTGGTGCTTTCTCTGGGTTCCTGAAGAGCACGTTTGTCTAACCAAACAGCGGGTGGCACTCACAATCGGGACAATGCATAGACAAATGCTAATTCGTAAAGCCTTTCAATGAACTGTGGTGTTCCCTCAACCGAATATTCAAACAACGCCCGATCTGAACAATGTACGGACGACCGCATGAAAAAGGAATTGAATACACAACGTTCTGGATGCAAGGAACAAACTTCGGAGCATGTTTCATTCTGCATTGCTGATTTGTTCTACTCCTTTTTCTGTCTATGCGCCTATTTAATCCCTGGCAAATTCCCTTTAGTTTGGTTTCACGCGAAAAACCGGCGCTTATTCTAAACTTAGATGCGACTTTCTTTAATCTGTGTGAAAATGAATGAACATAGGCCGGCCGAGTCCATCTGTTGCTGCAATTACAATGCGTACACTTTTTCTCCTTGAATTCTTCATATGTTGAATATTTGGATGTAAATTCACTGCATAAAATGTAAGCGCTGTTGATAATGTTGTAATAATGTTACAACTTTAAGAACAGCAACAACAACAACCACCACCACCACCACTACTACTACTACTAAAACTGTTATTATACAGTATTTTCTATTGTGTTATTATTGATATGCTTTTACTCATCAGAGGGAAAAGATGAGGTCAAAGACAGATGACGACATTGATATGACGATAATTAGACAGTTAAAGTTCAGCGTTATAGCACGATAGCGGGGGCTTAAGGGAATAGCGTTACCGTGCCGCAAACGTTCGTTGCGGACAGCGCGTTTTAGTTCAGCGGCATAGCGTCTACATGCCCAAGCTGTGACGGTGGCGTCACCTAGCGGAGGGTGAGTGCATTAAAAAAAGTCAAAAGAAAAAACTGAGAATGCTCGCCTGTATCACCGCACGCAGCAATATTACTACTTTTTTAGTAAGAATAAAAGTTAATAAATATGAACCACGCACCAAAAGCGAAAGCTTTTTTGTTGCAGATTTGTTTACACCAATCTTAGAGTTAAGCCTAGGGACGTACGGAATGCGAAGCGATCTCAAAAACTACGCTAAGTTATCCGTAATACTCGGTCGTCGAAGCTGCCTGAAGGCAAGCGAAACCATTTTACACAGTCGTTTCCTACGAAGGAAGTGGATCCGTCCACATCAAGGCTAAATTCAGTTCGAAGCCGGCGTCAAAAACCACCGCCATGTTATATGCACACGGTATACGTTAACCACGCAAACACGGTAACGCTAAATCTGAAAAATAGCGTGCGTACGGTAAACGCTACAGGTCGTTTAGCGTACTAATCATGGGCATTTCGATCCCGCTATTAGGCTAAGCCCGTTAAACTATAACCGGCTATAATTATGAAAGTAATAAATAACCCAACTGGCCCACACTAGCGCCTGGAGTTGCTCCGTAACACTACCATTCACAATAACTGAGGCGGCAGCGTTTTCACCACTGATCGCAGCAGACCTGCACTTGTCCTCTTGCCACTTTTCTCCCCACTGCATTGTTGTGTGATTTTTTTGCGTTCCTAAGCACCATCACGCACTGCATTACACTTACTCGCAATTTTTGCCTTTGTACCCAATGTTATTCTCCAACTATAAAGGGCTGATTCTGAGTGACGGCAAGCCGTAATCTCTCAGTCTGAAGGTGTCTACGTCCGGAGACCTTGACCTTGTGCCAAGACCGACTGCAGAAGTAAGTCGCCAATCTATACAAGTTCGGGCAGAGATAACCCGACCGGCGTGTCACTGTTCGCTCACCGTCCAGATAAACCGGTGGTGCGATGCGCGAGTGGCAGCTGAGGGCCTTGCCCCAGCTGGGGTGCTCGATGTTGTTGCAGGAGCCGTCCAGAGTGCGGTAAGGCGCGGACGGGTCGCACTTTGTCGGGTACAGCCGACCGCACAGTTCCTTGCGCGTGGACACCGCCTCCAGTTCGCTCAAATCCAGCTTGGACACGGCTCGTTGCACCTCCGTTACGGACGCGTTGTTCCTGCACGTGGGAAAAAAGGAAGATGCGAGCTTGACAACGTACGCCGGTGGGCCAATCGTTTCATAACGCTTAATACGTAACAGAGTGCGAGGAATAGCGCACACGCACCACCCTCACCACTAAAAAAAAGAAGAAGAAGAATACGATACGAGAGTTCTATTGTCGAAGCAGTGTGTTTAAAAAGCCATTCTGCCGGCTAGCTGTCCGGAAATGGAAGGAGTTCCAAATCGACACCCTGTAACGCTCGACTACAGAAGACTACAGAAGGCACTGAATGCACAGCTGTCGACTGTTTAGCTATCGATTTAAGAGTTTCCTTTGTCGCCTTGTACGTTTCTGCCTGTACGCTTCACGATGTTGCATAAACACTACTGGTGCTCTTGCATGCGTTACCAATCCAATCCTTGCATTCTTCTCTGTTGTATGTAGTATGTATGCGTATTTGTGATAGTGTAATGGCGTAGAAGTGTAGTATCAGTAATATGAAGAGTATCTATTTCCCACTTTCTCATAATGTGTAGCACGTGGGCATGAAATGCATTTTGTACCCCACTCCTGATTGCAGCCGTCTTGAGCTAGCAGCATTGGACAAAGAAGCAACCAAGAAGGCACGACAAGCACTCACTAGAAACCTGCTTGTGAGCACTTGTACCGTCCTTTTGTTGACAGCGTTGTTCTTCCCACCGTGTTATATACATTTAAGAAAGAAAAAGTCGCCGTGTTCGGAATCAACATGAACTCTCTCAATGCTGCAACTCAATCTTGCTCCACTTTCTTCCCAGGGATAAGGGGGTACCTTCCTGAATCTAGGTGATGAAAAACCACATTACTATCACAATCACTGTCATCGTCATTATTATTATTGTTATTACTATTATCATTATCATCAATATCATCATCGTCGTCAGTAACATACACAGATCCTTAGACGACGTACGGCATAGCTAAAGATGGTTCTCAGCAGAAGCGTGCGGCCACGGTGTTTATAATTTGTGCATACAGCATTTGTACATGTGTACAATCTTTCGTGGTTAAATTTGTAGCGCACACGGTTGACAGTGACACAAAGGAAGGGAGACAAACGAGTGCCAACTCACAACTGTTTAGTTTTGAAAACGACTGAACATATAAGCAGCATATAATCCAAGAAGGTGTGCCATAAGGAAAGGTGCGCCTACAAATGTATCAGTGAGCCATCGGTGGCACTTACCGATAAAGAGTTGGCCTTCTTGAATTTTACTTAACCCTTTGTAATCTGTATCTATGCTACATGACTCGCTTTGCTTATACTCTGTGCGGATTCGTGGTAGTTATATGTTGAGTCGTTTTCAAAAATAAACATTTGTGAGTTAGCGCTCGTTTGTCTCTCTTCCTTTGTGTCACTGTCAACTGTGCGTGCTGCAAGTTTGAGTATGAATGCCTACCAACTCGCCCATTTATCAGTATTGTACAATATTTGTGGCTTACAAACTTGTAAGGAATGATGTTCCATTGGGGCAACAGGCAAGTGAAAAATCTTCGAGAAACGTTTCACACAGCTGGATTCTATATGTTCAAGCAGTTAAGGCTCAGGTACTACTTGTTACCACTTGGTCTTCAATAATTCGGGTACGCAGTAGTCACACTGTCTTCTCCAAATAAACAAACCGTAAAATCACACCAATGGCCCATACCTTTCAATTATTACCCATCGTAAGAGGGGCATATTACTAGCCAAGGCGGCCTACCACTGGTAAGGAAATCTGTCGACCGAAAGATGCTTACGAATTATGCCCCCTAACAAGACATTGGACGCATTTTGTGCAAGTACATGCGCTTATTTTTTTCTAATAATGGCGACGGTAGGGCTAGTCAGTACTCTATGACGTAACTTCGCAACGCGAAAACAAAGAACAAGCCACGAAGGAAACGACGAAGACAACTGCGAAGTTGCAGCGAAAGCTTTTTCTCTGATACAATTCACGCTTACATGGACCACCATGTGCATAAGCCATAGTACAATCGCATAAGGGGACAAAAATCAATCAATAATGATCACAATCAATGTGAAATTTATTGTCTCGTCAAGCTAGTAATAAGATTGTTTGTGTGTCGACCGTGCAGCCTTCGTGGCTGACAACCATACTCTGGCACGTTTCTTCATTGTAAGGCCAATGCCTTAGATCTCTATACTTCAAGGCCGTGGAGTTACAGAAAATGTCACGTGAATGCGCGAAGTGCGTGTCCCCTTCCTCTTTGCGGCGTTCGCGTGTGTAAGAAAAGAAAAACTAAGTGCTCAGATATCACGTGCCCACGCCCTTGTCGCTGCAGGAGGGAGACACAGAGAGTACGCCACAGCAGAAGGGGCTAGAGCGGCCGCTCGTCGAGAGGAAGAGGCTGAAACTGCGACAGCGGTCCAACGAGAGCAACATGCGGCCTTTATGCGACGCACGCGTTCTGGGAAACTTGTGCAGAGAGAGGCCGCTGCCGCAACACCAGATCAGCAGTTCAACAACAGAAGGTGCTGCGAGGCTTAGGAATCCCCCTTTTTTTATCTATTTGTCTGTGATTCCTAAGTTTTTGCGTCATTACGCGATTGAAGCACGGCTCATGCGCATGGCGGCGCCTATATAAAATGCAATGCATCACAGATACAAGCCTTCAGTGTCTTTGCGGTTTTCTTAGTTCTTCATCTTCAGACTACGAAGTTACGTTCACTAAAAGAACGTTTCCACCTTATTAGTGTCCTTTTCTAACTTCAATTTCACAACGATTGTTCTATTGTAGTCATCCACATCGCAGGATGATGTACTCAGCATTCGTTGTTTTCCTGTTTTGTCGCGACTCACTTAGTATCCGAAGGGTTGACAAATTACATCGAGTCACTCAAGGTTCTCACTTATTTTATCGTTAGGTGCGCACACTGTGGTTTTCGTAACCTTGATGTCTTTTTTACCGTTGGGCAATTCAAGTTTAGAAGTCAGCAGCATTTCCTCGTCAAAGACGGATGTGCATGATCCAGTACCAATGGGCGCGCACTACAGACTGACTTCATGAGCCGAACAGCCGTTGACCCCTACCTCCAGCGAGAAGTCATGGGCGGCACTATTTCGTTAGTCGTGGAGGCATTCGGGGGTCGTGCTGTGGACATCTGGAAGGGGCCTCTTTGTCTTCTTTCGTTGGGTCCATTTATACAGGGCGTTTGTTTGGTTTTTTTTTTTTGCTATTTTTACTCGACGTAGACTTCGTGCGCGAAAACAACAGAAGCCTGACCGTCATAGGATTGTCATTATGAATATCCATTGTCCGGAACAAGAAAAAAAACACACCCGGTATGTTCTAAAACAATCATTTGGTATCAAGGTACTGCCACAGGAATGTTTGCGATGCGATGAAAACATTCAACTGTGTCTCCAAAAAACTAAAATTAGGTATATACATTAATATTTTATCTACATTTGTTACTCACTCCAGTAAGAATAGTGTTCTTATTTGGATACAACGACCGAACAGGCGGTTCCGCAATAAGACATTTCTTTTTATTATCTGAAAAAAGTGACTATATTCAATTTTCCTAACTACATGGCGTGCTGCTCTTACAACGTTGCGTTTACTTTTAGGCCTCCGAAGAAAAAAAATTCGGCAGGTCCCACGTACCGTGGGAATCGATGTAAAGCAAAGCATGTGGCGGGAAGGCAAAACTGTTCCATTTAAAGCATTTGTGCTGTCATCGCATTATGGAGCGGCCGAAGTAGACATAGTTGTTGACTTCGTGTAATGTGCACATATTACATATCTCAACCTTTAATTTGTTCTATCAAGGTATACACCGTGCTACTGTCAAAACTAATATAATCTTGGGTTGTGGTCTTTCAATGCCTGAGATCATGGCCGAAGCTTAACACCGAAGCTCACATTGATCGGCGATCGGTGCACGTGCCTCAGTGTTACGCGGCAGTGCAACAACTTGTTCGTTTCATATTGCCCGCTCTGCGCACGTAAACGCGTAACTTGAGTTCGACGTGTTTGTTTAGAGCAAAGCATGAATGCGTCCCATTTATAACGCGATATTTATCGCCAGTAGCCTTACGTGGCCTCTGCTTGGAGAGCTTTCGGTTTAAAATACCGGTTATAGCCTTGACCGCCTATCAGATGGACGAAAAAGCGCATTTTCCATCGGTGGGATCCGAACCCACAACCGCCGAATTTCTTTATCCTTGGTATTCATCCTTGTTATCTCACTTTTTTTATCGGCGTTGTTCTGAGCAAACCAGTTTTTTTTTTATTTTGCACGGCACAATTAATTCGCCCGCACTACCACTTACGTCGGTAAGTTATATAGAGAACTCAAGTGCGGGATCATGAGAACTCGCACTCAGCGTATGACTAAACTGCTGAGGGGGCTACGGACCATAACCTGACGTCACGGAGCTTTTGCTGCGAAAAACATTCTATGAGCTACGAAATTAGAGTAACGTTCCGCTGATTCGCTGCGACTTCGAACGCGCTTCTTGCGGCATCTAATGCACTGCACGATCAGTCAAACACCTGCTCCTCACTAAAAAGTGCACTGTAACAAGGTGCAGCTTTTGGTGAAATCAAGAGAATTTATGAATCTTCCATCCTGGTTGCGGCGGTCGCATTCGATGGAGGCGAACCTATAGAGGTCCATGTGCTGTGTGATGTCACTGCACATTAAAAAACCCCAGCTGGTCGAAATTTGCGCGGTGGAAATTTCCACTACTGCGTGACTTAATCATATCGTGATTTTGGCACGTGAAACCTCGGTATATATTACAGAACTTATAATACTGGTCACATCGTGTCTGTCTCCGTCTGAGCAGTTTCCCCAATCTGCGCAGAAAAGTGCGCATTAGGAATGATTAAGTGTGCATGATGTCAGAGAGGAGTACACTTAAAGAGAAAGCTTGGCGCCATGAATCTCTCTGTTAATGCATTATATTGTCAAGCGCAGTATTGCATATATACGTATATCGGCTTATGACATGCGTGAACTTCTTCTAAAGCAATAAATATTTAATTTCAGGTATAAAAGAAGAAGCTGGCCATCGCACCTGTGGTGACTCGCAATCCGATGTTGGAATGAACTGATGCAGACGAAAACGATAGAATTCTGAAAAGATGCCGCTTTCCCTCGAATGCATGCGCCTTAAAAAAGCCTCGAAAAAGACGGGGCAACACATCGAAAAAAAATTGCACGAGGAAAACAAAATTCAACTGCTGTTGAAAGCAGTTGAGTTTAGAAGATCTGTCGATCACTTTCAGTTTTTCACTGTACATCTTGAAGGCGAGAGCCTTAGCTGCCTCATCGAACGTGAAAGTTGACCGCTGGCGGCGTCAGCGTCAACAAGAGTCATGCAAAAGATCCTCGTCACGTGATGACGTCGCCCTATGACGTCATAGGTAGTCATAATTCTGACGTCACATCATGACGTCATCAAATACAATCGTCGCTTGGTCCAAGGTGTGGCCGATCCTGGATAATATTAATATCTGTGGTTTAACGTCCCAAAACCACGATATGATTATGAGGGACGCCGTAGTTGAGGGCTCCGGAAATTTCGACCACCTGGGGTTCTTTAACGTGCACCTCAATGTAAGTACACGGGCCTCAAACATTCTCGCCTCCATCTAAAATGCATTATTACTTCATTTTGGGCGAGTTGGTTTATTTTAGATTAAGGGAGTAACAGCGCAAACACACACCCACAAGAGAGATGAGTGTCGTCTCTCTTGTGGGTGTGTGTTCGCACTGTTACTCCCTTAGTCGAAAATCGAGCCGCTGCGTCCGGGATTCAATCCCGCGACGTTCGGGTCAGCAGTCGAGCGCCATAACCACTAGACCACCGGGGAAGGGGGCCGATCCTGGAGGCACTGCGAAACCACGGGAGGTGCAGAAGGTTTTGGGGGGAGTAGTAGGAATGATCTTTAAAATCGAGCGAGAAGAGAAAAAGAACATTGTGGCAGCTACGCGCTAGTGGTGGCAAGCCTGAAGGAAGAGCGGAGCCCTTCCTTGTTTCTCTTTACTTTTTATTTATTTCTTCTGTCTGTTTCTTTCTTTCTGTATTTCTTTTTCTTTCTCGCCCTTTCAATCGTCATCTCTCTTTCGTCCTATCCTTTCTCTTTCTCTCTGCTTCTTTCTCTCTTTTTCTTTGTTTCTCTTTCTTGCTCTCTGTTCTTTCGATCTCTTTTTCGTGTCTGTTTCGTTGCATTTCTCCTTCTCTCCTTGCATCCTTTTATGTCTTCATTGCCCTCATTTCTCTGTATGTTTGTCTTACTTTCTATCGCTTTCTTTCTCTCTGCCTCCTTCCCTCTCTCTTTCACGTGTTTCACGTGCTATACTTCGCCGAGCAGTTTTCCATTAACGCTAGCACCCGCTGCACTCGGCAGTGGGGCTTGCCCAATTCCTGTGGCACATACGCACCTGTAGTTTTCTGCGGACACCCTAATCCGAGCTCCCTACGCGCCACTTATCCCGAGGTGTTCCCCAATGACGCTCGCCCCGCATGCGGGGACGTAGCCACGCTAACACACATGCTCTGGGAGCGCAAGGCAACGTACACTAACCCCGATACTGCTTCGGCCACGTGGAAGGCGGCCCTCCGCAGCTCCCTCCTGGCTTACCAGCTCTGGGCCGTCCAGCAGGCCCGCGGAGCGGCCGGAAGGCTTGGCCTGAGAGTCCCGACGTGGGAGTCGCCCGCTGCGCGCTAACGCGCGCCTTGCAGGACCTCAATAAAGTTTTCCAACAACCAACCAACCACCAACCAAAGATTTTACGGCTGGCTTAAACAGTTCAGATGGCTTTCGCCTTCGAGTCGTGTCAGACAAATGCATAACGGACCGTGTGACTGTTTTTACTCGGCTGACCAAGTACATCCGTGCGTCGGGGAATACAATCCACAAGCACGTACTTTTGTATCTCCATTCGATGTGCATAGAAGTTATTGCCGCTGACGTCCATTGCCACCGCCACTCTAAATCGCAACGATATCTTGGAACGCTGCGCAGGAGCCGCGAGTAGTAGTGAAAGGAGTTGGCACGCTAGTGACTCAAATAGTGAAAGGAGACGAAAAGTGAAGGAGCTGGAAGGATAGAGACTGGTGCCAAGAGTTTTCGCTAGCAGTGCAGCATGCCGCCGTGCCAATGCGAGGCCGCCTGTACAGGAAGGGGTCGGGATTGAAAAACACTGGCAATATTTAGCGAGATCTTGGATGGCGTTACGTCATTTTATTGGATATTTTATCTATATAAACGGAGAAAGTGAGCTCGACATGTTTAGTAAATTCATGGAGTCTGATTTTTCGAGTATCGTCTTTTGATTAAAAACAGATGTTCTTCGATTTCCTTTGACTGAAAGGGCAAAAGAAACGTTTTTTTTCTTTTCTGGTGCTTTTCCTAGAGAGGGCTTGTGTTTTGTTCATGGTGTACATCGAGCAAAATTAAAATAACGCTGTATATCTCCTGCTTTTTGTGTGTCTCTTGAAAAGGACGGCATTTTTTTTGCGTAAAGTTGGAATGCATTAACTGTGCTACTATATGTTCATTGATATATTTATTCTTGAATTGTGTTGATCTACTATTACTGCATCACTACTACGATCGCCAATGAGGGGGCCTGCGGCTCCGTCAAGCTGTCTAAGTGACAACTTTTTCAGCCCACCCCTTTCGTTACACTACGCTGTATTGGTGCGAAAAATAAACGTCATCGTCATTGTCTTTGCAAATCATTGAAGTATGCTCTATCAGCGACAGTGACGCTACCTAAGAGCGAGAAAATTCACTTTTCGCCTTGTATGCCACAGTAAGTATTAAGAGGATCTCTGGCCCCTATTCAGCTTCTGTTGCTTTCAAAAAAAAATTCACAGCATATCCACGGGTGAATGATGAAGAGCTTGGGCGAAGCTCCTGAAGCAATCATGGTTACACCATGAAATCTTCAGTGGTTTCGCCCAGCAGTAATCAAAGCGATAGCCCAGTACATCATCAAAGACGTGACACTTTATATATTTATACAAGAAATTTTATTAATCGTAAGTGGTAGCTAGACGTGGCTTCCGTTCCTCCTTCATTATAACGGCTTTATGGTCGGTGAAGTGATGGATCGGTGATGGGTCGTAGTGGGATATTTGCAAAGACGAAGTAGTGGGCGGTTTGCAAAGGTGGCTTCCGTTCCCCCTTCATTATAACGGCTTTATTGTCGGTGAAGTAATGGATCGGTGATGAATCGTAGTGGGATGTTTGCAAAGACGAAGTAGTGGGCAGTTTGCAAAGGATCGGTGCTGGGTCGTAGTGGGATGTTTGCAAAGACGAAGTAGTGGGCAGTTTGCAAAGGTGGCTTCCGTTCCCCCTTCATTATAACGGCTTTATGATCGGTGAAATAATGGATCGGTGATGAATCGTAGTGGGATCTTTGCAAAGACGAAGTAGTGGGCAGTTTGCAAAGGTGGCTTCCGTTCCCCCTTCATTATAACGGCTTTATTGTCGGTGAAGTAACGGATCGGTGATGAATCGTAGTGGGATGTTTGCAAAGACGAAGTAGTGGGCAGTTTGCAAAGGATCGGTGATGGGTCGTAGTGGGATGTTTGCAAAGACGAAGTAGTGGGCAGTTTGCAAAGGTGGCTTCCGTTCCCCCTTCATTATAACGGCTTTATGGTCGGTGAAGTAATGGATCGGTGATGAATCGTAGTGGGATGTTTGCAAAGACGAAGTAGTGGGCAGTTTGTAAAGGATCGGTGATGGGTCGTAGTGGGATATTTGCAAAGACGAAGTAGTGGGCAGTTTGCAAAGGTGGCTTCCGTTCCCCCTTCATTATAACGGCTTTATGGTCGGTGAAGTAATGGATCGGTGATGAATCGTAGTGGGATGTTTGCAAAGACGAAGTAGTGGGCAGTTTGCAAAGGATCGGTGATGGGTCGTAGTGGGATGTTTGCAAAGACGAAGTAGTGGGCAGTTTGCAAAGGTGGTTACGCCGGACAACGGAGACGTGACATGGTTAGACTAAGAAGAGCTTCACCCCTAAAACATGGTGGCTCAACTAGGTCCTTGTAGCTTTTTTTGATGGCCGCTGCTGTGGTGTCCGCTGGTCGAGCTGCACAGTTACTGCGCAATCATCAGCACTAATTTTCATTTTCCTTCCCACCTTCTCTGTTTATTTTTTCAAATAAGCAACCACTTACTATACTACTACTACTACTACTACTACTACTACTACTACTACTACTACTACTACTGCTACTACTACTACTACTACTACTACTACTACTACTACTACTAATCGCGCTGTTTTCTTCTTTTTCTTTCACATACATGCACTGCTCCATTGTTGCTGTGCTGCGAAAACTCTAGTGATGGTGCGAGTTAAACCACTGACTATTAAAGCGATAGCGTTGAAGAGCCCGTTTCACAGAAACTCCGGTGTCGCCGTCGGGGTTGGCGTCGGCGTCGTTCGTTGTGAGCGAAAAGTCAGCGTTGTCCGTGAGCGAAAAATCCAGAAAGATGCAAACAAAATAAATAATAAAACCATTCGGTTCGAGTGAGACTCGAACATTGCCCTTTTGTGTGGCAAGCAGGCATTCAAAAACAGAGCCATGCCATTTTTTTGTTTACTGCCTTTATTCAAGAAATAACAAACAGCCAAGCTTGAAACTGCTCCGGAAAAAACACTATGTGATTGTTACGTAGTAGGAGGAGTCTACTTACCGCATGTAATATTGCGTGGCAGAAGCGTCGAATCGCGCTAGACATCAAGGACATGTGAATTGCGCAACGAGCGGGTGTTTGAAATGCCCACCCATTAAAAAGTGCTCAGAAATATTTCATCATCATCATCAGTAAAAGTATCAACAAAGCTAGCAGCTGCGTAGGTTCGCGTGTTTGCTTACGGACGCGTAGTAGGGCGCTTCGCTGATTCGCAAGAGGAATAATTATGGCGTAGTGGGCACTTCGCAAGTGTACTTGCAGTAGGCATTCTAGGATAGTTTGAAACGGCCAAAGTTACGCGCACAGACATTCGTTTCCTTGCGGCACATTTGAGGCATGCACCGAGAACCGAAGGTAGGCTAGCAATTGAGAAGGCGATGCGCACGGAGCGATTACGCTATCGCATTCTATACTCTTCAAGAAGCAGCTCAAGCGTCCTCCTCGCTTTCGTGTTGGCCATTAATGGTGACCGTAGGAAGTTAAACCAAATAATTTCTTCAACGTCATTATGCTACTGCCAGCCGTGAATGTTGTTCGGCAACTCCAGCGACCAGTGAAAACTTACCTTTACGAGCTGCGCGATCTGTTTCGTTATATATAGCCTCTTCCGAAACGGTGAATCACTTCTTCGGCCGTAGTCTTTCGAAGGCAAACGAACGCATACTGCCCGTCACTAATTCTCTCACGCAAGCGCGCGACCTTCGATCTAGGCCGACGTTGTTGAAACGCGGTGAACGGCCGCGCGAAACCCGTTATGTCACAGTTACTGCACACAGCGGTGTCGTAATAGCAGAGACCTTCTTCCGGCGTTTGCCGACTTATCAGCGGGGCCGACTAAAAAAGGAGGCGGCCTCCGATAAGCAAAAGAAGGTGCATTTCTCTTGTTCTTCCTGCGTGGCGGCCATCTCGCTGGCTCGTTCTCAAATGCAGCTCAAAAAATAGCGACGAAAAGAATCGAAAGTCCTTGCTCGGAGCGCGGACTCCAGCCGAGTAGTGAGCGAGTGAACCTTGGTTAGACGGGGACTACCTTCGGCGTTCTTGGCAAGTCATTCGAGGCCGGTGGGGAAGTTGCAAGCCTTGGCGGCCATGGATGCTGGCTTCGGGGGCATGTCGTGCGGCCTCTTGGCAGACGCCAACCGGAGCTTGTCTTAGCTAAGCCCATTTCGTTAAGAATTTCTCCGCGAATGTTGGCAACGGCCACAGTTCGCGCTATTGGAGACACGTATGCGGGTCGGCCAACCGAAATGGAAACCAGCGAACTAGACGCATACGAATGAAGCGATAAATGCACGGGAAGTTGCTGTTCTAGCGACTTACTTTATTAATTGTACAGCACCGCAGGGTTCTCATCCAGTCCATGCGCCAGCCCAAGGATTCACCGTACAATTTCTTTTTTTCTTTTTTTTTCGCGTGTCGTTGATCGTATGGGTCCATGATATGTCTTTGAAATGCTTTGGACACATAATTGTAACAGCGCTGCTCTGCTGTTGAAGCTTTTAAAGACGATAGTCTTTCTTGGGGAACTTAAACGCAGAAATTTTGGTCTGTCTTTCTGTCTGTCTGTCTTTCTGTTTGTCGGCACGTCCCTCGATTCAGCCACTCGGCCAAAGTTGAACCACTTGCCCAAGGGCCAGCCGTCTTGAACTGGTACGGCTGTTCATACTTGTGAACGTTGTCGATCAAAAAGTAAATATCATGCATATCTGAGGTGCAACATCACTAGGTAAGTATTAAGTGGCGTGTTCCTTTAATAGAAAATGCATACATACGTAATTTTAAGGACCCTAGTTTCTTAAGCTGCGCTGAAAATGCATAAGAATGGAAGCTTGAGCGAGTTGGTATGCGTTCATCTTTGTTGAAACAGCGCTCACTAGACGACGACGAAGTAAAAGAAGGCACAGGACAGGAGCGCCTGTCCTGTGTCTTCTTTTACTTCGTCGTCGTCTAGTGAGCGCTGTTTCAACAAAGCTGAATATGCGACTGCGCTGACATTTGCCTTCCTCCGTGCCCTTCGCACGAGCTCATTGTTGTGTTTCGGTTTCGGTTCTGTATTGCACTGTACGAATGCCATGGGTTGATGTTGAAAAACTTTAGTTTTGAGAAGGCCAAGAAGGTGAAAAAAAATATTTAAAAAATGAAAAAGCAGCGTTGTGGGCGGCCTTCAGGCTGCCGGTTGTGGGCGCCGCTCTGGCGTTCCTGTTTTACCCAGGCGACGTGTAAATAAAAGATTGTGTGGAGAGTACTCGTTGAGTGCGGACGCTTCTCTGCTTCAGCGCTTCGCGCCAAACCGCGTTTTCGGGCTGGCTGGCGTCCCCGCCGGTCGCGTTGGTCACCGCCGGTCTTCGCCTGCTGCTGCGCCGGGACTACCAGCACGCAACACAGCACTCATGTTTCCCGACGTATTGCAAGATGGCGTCCATATCTCACACAGCGCCTCTTCTATCGTCTTTACACGACATTTGCAGCGAAGCACGCAGATACGCGGCCAATTTTTTGTTGAGCCGCTTCGAGTGACCAGAAAACAAAGCCGCGCCTAGCGCGTGGAACGCAATAACTCGTCCGGCGCGCTCTCTCGTCGTCCTCTTCTTCATTTTAGGATTGACTGTAAGTAAAAACAGTTTTCTCTTGGCGATGTACACACTAGAAATGAGGATAGTTATGGTACATGTATCTCTATTGCCTAGTAATTTGGCGGATATTAAGGCCTGTGGCCAGCACGTCCATTGAGGTTGACACGACGGATGTGCAATGTAGGTATTTCTTAAATGCGTGTGCCTTCGGAAAAATGCAAAAGCGAACACCATAGAGAAACTTGAATTTCCAGCAGCGCCATACTGAGTTCGGAAAAAGAAACAAGGTTTCCGACTCCCCGTGCTACACTTCCCCCTTCCCCTTTTTTTCCCTTTCCTCCCTTTGCTTTATTTCCCCCCATCACCTTGTGAAGTAAGATGCTTAGTTAATATGTTTGTCGTTGTGTAGTTACTTGGTAGCGTACAGTGTATTACCCCAGTCTGTATAAGATTGCGTCTAGCGTATGTGTAAGTTACATTGACGCAATTTATAAGTATTTCGTTCAGAAACGTCTCATGTGCTGGCGTGTACAGGTTCAATAAACTTTCTTTTGTGACAGATAAGCGGATGAGAAAGGAATAGAAAGCGACAGAAACAGGCAGGAACAGTGAGAGAGGATCTTGCGAATCGAGGCCTTGCTAATAATCTACATCGGCCACAAGCTTCGCCGTTTGAAATTAGTGCAAGCTGCTGCCCACATTGTTTAATGAACCATTGACACGCGTAAAAAATGCTGGTTGTAGGCAGGGGACTCAAACAGCCGGATGTGCCTGCGTTCGATAGCCACGTGCCCAGCCCGCCCATGACTGTCTTCGTCCCATATATATCTTCTCTACTTTCTGCATACTTTCTTAATACTTTCTGAGTATACTTTCTGAGTATACATGAGTATACTTTCTTAATAAGTATACTCATGAGCTATACGCACATGTGTCTGGTCTCAAGGATATATTTTCCTGAGGCACCCGATACGGGCACCGTGTGTTGAAACATAGCTGTGGAAGAAAACTATTTTTCAGAATCGGCGTCCAGAGATCAGCATCGATAGGTTTCTCGAATCTTGACGCCAAATCTCCTTCAGAAATCCCCCATGTATGCGAAACGGGAAAGGCCTTCTGTCAAATGTCAACGTTAGCTGACATACTGTCCAAACTCTCCCCTCCTCCTCCCCTCAGCTCCAATATTCTTCTTTGGTCTCCCGGCCCTTGCGAGAGACTAAATTTCGTGCCTGCGGCCCGCTAGCTGAGCTGAATTTGAGACCCCCGTTGTAGAGTGCCCCTTGTGCCGGCGTGTGCGCTTGGTGACAACTCTGGGGGTCTCTGTAAACAGTAAAGACAGTTGCTATAGACGAGTACCTTCCTGTGCATTGTCCCGCCACGGTGGTCTAGTGGTTATCGCACTCGACTACTGACCCGAAGGTCACGGGATCGAATCCCGGTCGCGGCGGCTGCATTTTCGATGGAGACGGAAATGTTTGAGGACCGTGTTTTTAGATTTAGGTGCACGTCAACGAAACCCCAGGTGGTCGAAATTTTCGGAGCCCTCCACTACGGCGTCTCTCATAATCATATCGTGGTTTTGGCACGTTAAACCCCAGATATTATTATTATTATTATTCCTGTGCATTGTTGTTTGTTATGACTAGTTCGCGGGGTTTTATCTGAGCTGGCCATGTGCGAACACGCCTGGCACTTACTCTTACTGCGTGACGAATGCGCTGGTTGAAGCACAACACGGAAACGACGTCCTACGTAAACACGGAAGAGAGTCGATTTGATTCGCCTCGGTGATGAACTAGCGCCGGCGACATGCATGTGTTCCGGGTCCATCGCTGCGACGCATGGCGGCTGAATAAGGCGCGTCTTCTGGGCCACGCGGTCCGCTCGTCTGTTGACACGCTTGTCGTGTTTGCAGAAGGGCGCGAAAATTACTTCCCGGCACTTCGGAGGCACGCAGCAACGAATGCTGGCGCGTTCTATAAATGAGTTTTGACTGTTGGCCGAAGGAGCGTGTTTTGTGTAGGTCTGTGCTTCGAAGGTTCGACGTGCACTGAGCGAAGAAGCCAGGTCGCTTTTCTCCGCCACTCAAAACAGGAACTGTCAAAAATGGTTTGTTAGGCCTTGTGTCCGTATGCTAGATAAACTGTGACCAAGAGAATGGAGGTTAGGCTTCGACGAGCGATGACCTCCAGTCATAGGCGTATCAACCGGGAGGGGGGGGGGGCAGGGGTGACGCTAGCCCCCCCCCCCCCCACTGAGAAAATGTAGGGGTGGGGCTTCCAGTCCTCCCCCCCCGCCCCCCGTCCACTTTCGATAGTGGTCACTGTCGGCTGCACACTGCCAAAGCAACAACTGAGGCGAAGTTTTCCTTCAACATAGCTATCACGTAATTGTATAATGGAATTTGTCCTACGCTTCTGCTGTGAAGATTGTCCTCCGCGTCTCACGACCACGCACTGTAGGCTCTCTGCGGTGCAAGCCGCTTGTACCACACTTTCGCGCCTTGTGCTCCAACATTGCAGAGAAGGCCACCGCTGAGCAGGGGATCTATAACGTTGGATCAGTCTGTCATGCTTTTGTTATGATCTTTCTAGCCTGGAATTTAAATCATCGGTGACGCAAATACGGGCGGAAACCAGTAAACGTATCATGGAGCGATGAAACCTCTTCCTGTTTCAGGAAATTCGTTTTGTTTCAGCGAAAAGGGATAGCATCACCGCTATATGTGTCCAAGCCGCTGTGAGTCGATGAGTGTGCAGAAGTGTTGATTCTTTTAGTTTGGCCGAGCTGGAAGCGATAAAAAAAGGTTTCAGCTTTAGTCTCCGATCAACCTGATTAGCTTTGATTATCATACGCGTGCGGTACCTTGCAGCGATCGCGGCGGCTTGAAACAAGGCGACGAATAAGGCAGTGGACCCGAGAACATTGGGAAGCCACCTTTCAACCTTGCCCCGCAACTTGATGTACCGGACCAGGGAAATAGTCAAGGTGTAAGGTTTTCTGGACTAAGGAGACTAAAGTAACAGCCGCGCCATTTGGTCTTCATTAATCTTGAATTGACTTTTACAGTGCAAAATAAAACACGGAAGAAAATAAGCACGCTAAGCTCCGCTTATTTCTCTCTCTCTCTTTTCAGTAAGGATGAGTTCAAAGAGTTGTATGCGCGCACATACAGCTCAACATCGTTTTACTACAACTGAAAACATTTGTCATACAAATCTGAATCTATCTCGCCAGCTGCTATAAGTTCCGGCTGCTAATACGATCGGCGGGTAGGCTTCTTGAATTGCGTACAGAAGGAGACACTGTCCGGCTATTTCAGAAAAAAAGTTTAGTTAATGTTCAGCATATGAATTTTATACAGTTTGTTTGCATACAGTGTAACATCGTTAGTGATATGTATTACATTCGGAGGTCCCATAGTTGCGAGAACTGACGGGGGGACTTCCTAATAATGAAACACATGTATGTTAAAGTGTCAAATGCAGCATGAGAAAGAAGAATGCGTTCATAAAAAACTTACTGAAAAGCTAGGGAGAACGCAAGATTGACAAATGAAAGCAAAAAGTGAATGAAAAAAGGAAAGGAAAAAGAACTCGCATGGTATATAAATCTATGATTAAACAATAGTTAGTATAAGCTGAAGAAAAAAAAAATGCTAGTGAAAATCTTCATGATGCAGGCATCAAGAAATCACCGAAACAAAGTGAATACAATAAAATCGAAAACAAATGTAGTATACATAAACAATGAATACAAAACAATATACAAATTGCCGCTACGAAACAAAAGCAAGGTGAATTCATCTTGAAACAATACTGCGTAGTGGTGGTTTACAGACACGGTTAAACTCCACGCCGCTATTTGCAACATCGTGCGAAGGCCTCTTATTGAAGTTCTTCCCTGTAAATTGTTTCGGAATTGAACCCCCGTAAGTTGTTTAGGAATTGTACTAATGTACTTTGAGCAAGAAAGACAGTACTTTTGAGATACTAAAGACATTTCATTCAAATGAAACAAACATGGTCAGAGTTAAGGAACTTCAAGCAGACATTTTTGTGCATTGGCGTTTGCTACTGCATCATATGGATATATAATAACTAACTTGCGAATGCATCGAAGTATCTTAAGACACAATTGGCAAGTATCGTATCGGACAAAATTATCGCGGTGGTATCTTGTATCTGTATCTCAAATACTTCTTGCCTGAGTATCTTGTATCGTATCACGCTACAATTTCAAAGTATCTTTGCCCAGCCCTGGATTTAGGTGCATGGTACAGAACACCAGGTGGCCAGAGTTTCCGGAGCCCTCCACTACGGCGTCCCTCATAAACATATCGTGGTTTTGGGACGTGAAACGCCAAGAATTATTATTAGTATTAAATGCGAAGCATTTCTTAGCGAACCTCAGACACTTTGGCCGTTTCTATCTATCTATCTATCTATCTATCTATCTATCTATCTATCTATCTATCTATCTATCTATCTATCTATCTATCTATCTATCTATCTATCTATCTATCTATCTATCTATCTATCTATCTATCTATCTATCTATCTAGCCGCCTACGTCTGGGCGCTCTCCTGGTCGTCTACATAACTTGTAATATACCAAAATTGGCATAGCAGGGGATAAGTGTATGACGAACACGATTCGCTGGTCGTGACATTATTAACGCAAAATACATGTTGCGTACGTCATGAAACCCTTTCTCTCAGTCACGTGTGGCACATACCCGTAAACCAGAGAGAGAGAGAGAGAGAGAAGGAATGTAGGAAAGGCAGGGAGCTTAACTAGACAATGCGTCCAGTTTGCTACCCTACACATGGGGAGGGGGAATAGGGGAGTAAAAGAGAGAGAGAGAAGGATAGACACATGTCACATCACACACACAGTGCCGAGTTTCACAGGCGGTCGCTCAATAGGGTTCTTTTCAAGTACCGCAGTAGGGCTCGTGTGGCTTTCTGGGCTGATATGCTGCGCGACCAGGCTCCTAAGATCTTTGCTTCATTAAAGGGACGTTCATCCAGTCTATCCAAGGCACACTGGAGAATCCGGCGATCTTCATCAAATTGGGCACAGTGGCACAAGAGATGTTCAGTAGTCTCTATACAATTGCAGCTTTCGCACATGGATGAATCGGCCATGCCAATGCGATGGCTGAATGAGTTAGTAAACGCTACACCGATCCACAACCGGCACAGCATTGTAGCGTCACGTCGAGAAATCTTGGATGGGAGTTGTAGCTGGAGTAATGATTCAAGGTTCTTAGGGCGAGGATTGGAGTTAAGCGGAGAATTCCAGTGCGCAAGCGTGGTATTATGCGCGATGCGACGAAGTTCTCTAGCTGCATCTACTCTTGACAAGGGTATGAACAGTGTGGGCGCTCCATCGTGGGCACATCGGGCAGCGTCGTCAGCGAGGTGATTACCACTGATGCCACAGTGACCCGGCAGCCATTGTAAAACAATGTCGTGTCCTTGACTAACGGCGCGATGACAAATTGCATTGATATCAGACACCAACTGGTGGTAGTTTCCACGTCGTAGACTTCGCACGCATTGAAGGGCTGCCTTGGAGTCGCAGAATATGGCCCATCTACTAGGGGATTCTTGCATAACAAACTCCATAGCGGCTCGAAGAGCGGCGAGCTCGGAGCCCGTAGATGTCGTGACGTGTGATGTCTTGAACTTGACGGTGATTGATCGAGATGGTATCACAAAGGCACCTGTCGAACTTCCCGAGACCGAACCGTCTGTGTAAATATGTATTCGGTTAGCATACGACAAATGCAAAAGGTCCAGTGAGATCTGCTTGAGGGCTGCAGATGACAGGCTTGCCTTTTTAGATATCCCCGGCACTTCAAGGTGCACAGGCCGTTTCATGCACCACTCCGGAGATAGTGGTATTGTTGCGGGCGAGAATCTCCACGAGATGGAATGCTGGTTAGCCGCAACAACCTTGGAAAACGCTGCCTTTGGTCTTTCTAGTGGCAAGCTAGCGAGGTGGTGGTCAGGCACTCTGGATATGTAGCGGATATGTGCCCGGAGTGTGTCGACAGTTATATATGTCGTGATCGGGTGGTCTTTAGCAATAGCAATCGTTGCTACTGTGTTAGCACACCGAGGTAGCCCCAAGCATGTACGCAGTACTTGGCCTTGAATGCTTTGCAGGACCCGGGTGTTAATTTTTCCGGCGTTGGAAAGCACGGGCGTGCTATACCGCAAATATCCCAAGAAGAGCGCTCTGTACAGCTGAAGCATAGATGACACTGATGTGCCCCACGTTTTCCCAGCGAGAAATCTCATTATGTGTGTGATAGAGGTGAGCCTCTTCTTCAAGTGCGAGATGTGAGCACTCCACGAAAGATCTCTGTCGATAATGACGCCCAAGAATCGGTGACGTCTCGTATACGAAAGCCTCTCGTTGTCGATGGAAACGGGATACCAGATCATGGGCTTGCGGGTAAAAGGGACTAAGGCGCACTTCTCGGTGGAAATTCTGAGGCCTCGAGCATGGAGGTACATCGACGTTATTCTCGCTGCTTTTGGAGCCGTGCGCGTACCTGGGGTCGTGTCACTGCTGAAGCCCAGATACATATATCATCAGCATACACAGAGAGGTTGACTGATCGAGGTAGAATTTGGACAAGGCCAATGATCGTGAGGTTAAACAACGTAGGACTGAGCACCCCGCCTTGTGGAACGCCACGAGTGGTGTAATGGTCAACGGTGCGGCCTTCCGCAGTATGCACGAAGAAGGATCTCCTCAGTAGGTAGCTTCGAATCCATCGAAACATTTCTCCACCGATTCCAACGTTCGCCAAGGCATCGAGGATGGCACCGTGCGTTACGTTGTCGTATGCACCTTTCACATCGAGGAACATTGCAACCGAGATGCGCTTGAGGTATTTCTGTTGTTGCACAGAGGTTACAAGGTCGATGACATTATCAATAGAAGAGCGGCCTCTTCGAAAACCAGCCATAGCCTCTGGATATATATTGTAGCGCTCTAGGTACCACTCGAGACGTGTCAGAACCATTCTTTCCATTACTTTCCCCACGCAGCTGGACAGCGCAATGGGTCGATATGATGCCAGATCAAGCGGCGACTTTCCAGGTTTGAGGAGCGGTACCAAACGGCTGGACTTCCACCTTTCGGGAACGACGCCATCGTTCCATGACTGGTTGTAGCATTTCAGCAGTTGGTCTCGGCCGCGCCTTCCAAGATGGCATAAAGCAGCGTATGTAATGCCGTCCGGCCCAGGTGACGATGAATGCCTGCAGGTGGCTAGAGCCGCATCTAGTTCCTCGAGTGAGAAAAGCACATTCAGTTCAGAGATGCGCGCTACAGGGACATCACCGAGAACTTCGTCACTCATGGCGACCACATTGCCCGCAATCTTCACGCAGAAATCTTCGGCAACGTCAACCTGCAGGCGGCCTTGATGGAGAGCCAATGTGCTGAATGGATGTTGTTGTTGTGGAGTCGAGCCAAGGCCACGCACCGTCCTCCATATAAGGTTTGCGAGGATCGAGTGATTCACAAAACTTCTTCCACCGTTGGTCCTCCAGCTTGTCCATTCGACGTTGGATTTTCTTTTGTAGACGTCGAGCATCTTTGAGGTCATGAAGCGAATTAGTGCGCCTGTATCTCCTCTCAGCCCGCCTACGAATCGTTCGTAATCGTTCAAGTTCCACATCGAAATCTGTACGTTTTGATACGTACGTAAATGCGCACTTAACCGTTTCCATCACATTTATAATTACCTCCTCGAGGCCGCACGTGATATCATCGCGTGCCTCTTCCATCTTTGTCTTGTACATTGTCCAATTAACTCTTCTGTAAGTTGATCGGGAGGAAGTTGTAAAACCTGTGACCTTCAAATACGTTGGAATATGGTCACTGCCGTGAGTTTCAATATCAGTGAACCATCGCACTTGTTGAGTGAATCGCCGTGACACCAATGCAAGATCCAAGCAACTGCTATATTTCGAACCACGTAAATACGTTGGACTGCCGTCATTCATAACGTTAAGTTCGTGGCGTGAGGCGAATTCAGCAAGTTTCCGGCCTCTAGAATCAATTTTGGTGCTACCCCAAAGCAAGTGATGAGCATTGAAATCGCCAGTAACAATCCAGGGTCCAGGTGTCGCCATCAAGATGTCATGCAGTCTCTCACCGTCGAACCGACCCGATGGTGAGATGTAGGCGCCGATAAGCGTGAAGGCTACCTTCTTCTGCGCAACGCGGAGACACACGTACTGATTTCCGTTATGGGGTTGCACCAAATGTGGAATGTAGGTTAAGTCTGTACGGATATACACAATTACTTTGCTGGGCTCACCACAAGTCGATGAAGTGAAGGCTTCGTAGCCAGAGAGCTTTATCGCTTTTGACAAATTTGGTTCACATATTACTAATACAGGAAACCTGTTGCGGAAAACGTACTGGCGAAAACATGAGATCCGTGATTTAAGTCCTCTGGCATTCCACTGGAAAACTGTCGCACTACGTACTTCATCTCGGAATGAAGGCAGTGAACGAGCCATTGTGTCTATGCAAAGTTGGCAAGCACTGGACTCAGGGCATCCAATACTTGCACTGCGCATCGTGCTGTAGGCGTGTTCGTATTGCCTACAAGCGTGCGAATAGTATTGATGAGAGACTTGATCACCATCAAAATTTCACGGTCACGCTCTGTCACCTCATCTAGGCGAGATGCGGAGCGTGGTGCTACCGGTGCGCGTTCCAGTTTTTCTGCAGGAGTTATCCTTGGGAGTGATGGCCATGTTTCTTCCACAGCGTCCTTTCCAGAAACAGCATTCTCAGTGCGCGTGTTCCTTCTGTTCGGCGGTGGTGATGAGGCCGATTCAACGAAAGGAGGCTTTACAGCAGGCTTGATACCTGCAGACTTTCGAGATGAGCGTCTGCGACGAGAACGATGTCGCCTGACGACAGCAACCGCTTCTCGGTGAGTCGAACGGTCCCTCACCATTTTCTTCAAAACCGAAATTTCCTGCTTTATTTTCGGACATTCTTTTGATGTGGCGTCGTGGGGCCCTTGGCAATTCGGACAACTATACGAATTAGCCTTACAGTTGTCGGCAGAGTGTGGTGCACCACAACGAGAACATGTTGTAGAATTTCCACAGACGGCGCTCACATGACCAAATTTCTGACATTTTCGGCATTGAAGCGGCTTAGGAACAAAGGGCCGCACAGCATGTCGGAAATGACCCACCTTAACATGTGACGGCAGGCGATCACTCTTAAAGTCAATCGTCACGCATCTCGACTTTCCTAGACGGCACACCTGGAGTATTTGGGGCCCATCATTAGCAGGCTTAATGAGAATCGGCAGATCTTCGTTCGAGATGGTCACATCAATGTCATATATGACGCCTGTAGCTGCCTGTTTTCCTAGCGGAATGATAGTGCGAACATTCATGCCACCGAGGACGGCGACTTTGCTCAGTGAATCTAACGCTGACGCTTGAGCGACGTCCACTGCTACAACATTTTTCCGGGGATTCACTCTGATATCCTCAATACTGTTCGGCAACAGTAACTCGAGCTCTAAAGACACAGCTTGCCTGTTCAGTAGCCTCATGTTGATGGATGGTTGCGTAGGCAAGAAGAGGACGGTGAACCAGAGTTAATATTATGCGAGTATGTGCCACAGGTGACACAGAGTCTCAACCAACACAGTAACGGCGAACACACACATTGACACGCAAGGAAAGTGATAATAATAATTCCTGGGGTTTTATGTCCGAAAGCGACGATATGAAATGAGAAACGCCATAGCGAAGGGCTCCACAAATTTCGACCATCGGGTATTCTTTAAGGTGTACCGAGATCGCACACAACACGGCCATCAGCATTTCGCCTCCATCGAATTGCGACCGCCGTGGCCGGGATCGAACCCATGACCTTCGGGTCAGCAGCCGAGCACAGTAACCGCTACACCACCACGGCGGACGCAAGGAAAGCGAAGAAGCTGAAGACATAACATCCCTGGCAGATGCTCAACTACCATCCACTTGTCCACGTGGTCCGCAACGTGGACCGCGGAGGTTACGCAAAAACCGGGGTCAATCTTTCCTACATTAAATCTGCCGAGAGAACCAGACCTCTCATCATTGCCGGTGACTTCAACATTCATTTATCAAGGCCCAACAACGCCTGGTCTTTATAATGCGTCAAAGACGGCTTGAATGTGTACAGCGCATCAACAAACCTCCCTGTTAGTCCTGGACACGAGGCATCATAGATCATTACATCGCAAGAGGCATCCAGGATTTTCACCAGCTGTGCTATACCTTGCACTTCACTAAACTTAGACCCCTCGTAGCCGCGATTACGAACGGCTTCAATTAACAAGTCCGGCCCAGCGGCTGGTGCTCACTAATCACGGTGATGATGACCTTCTTCAAGAACTGTCAAAGACCTCTTCTACACACACGCACAGGTTCGTAAAACGTGCGTGCCTTCTCCGTCAAAACGGACAAGTACAACTACTGTAACGCAACTGTAACAACTGCAACTGTGACTGTAAAGTATACGTGTAGTGCGCCTGCGCGTGCCACTCGGCTTTGTGTATATCCAGGGAAACTTTCCTGAGTGAAGCTTTGTTGCGAGTAACGCCTGTCCTGTTCATATGTGTTTCTCCTTTGTGCTGTTCGGATTCGCGCTATTAGTTTTGAAGAATATAAGCACTACATAGCAGCTTACCGAGTCCGGTTTTAGCAACACCGATGTTGCTTTTGGCATCGTTTCGCAACTTTAAACAACTGGTTATATAATTCATATGCGCCTCTTCAACGTATATGTGTGTGTATACCACTTCCACATTTCTCTAGCGTCATTCCGTAAAGTTTCGCTCAATGTGAAAAATTACGCCACGGTCACCATTCCGCGCATGCTTCGCATAACACTGATTCCCACGGTACGTGGGATCTGCCGAATTTTTATTAAATATGCAAGTAACCGACGCACCTTCCAGGGCTGCATTTCGATACACTCGCCGGCGCCGGGGTTTTCGCGTACGGCGCCGCGGCCGCCATCGAAATCTGTAACTCATAACAGGCTTTGCTTGAAAAAGAGCGGGGCTATCGCAGTGGTGCCGCGGCAGCAATTTTTCAAGCGCTCTCCCCAGCGCTTAGTCCACTCCCTGCATTGACCATCGGTGCCAAAATTCGTTTCTCGTTGTGAGAGGCCTCTGGCTCGTGAAGATGCGAAAGTATTTCACCACGCTCCCGCGATGGCACGTCGTCCAGCGAGAGGCTTTCGCAATGCCCCGACCATTCTGCCGCGTTGGCCGAATAGACGCGTGGCCGAAACGTGTTCCTTGAAATGAGCGCAGAGGCGGTGGCGAGGCTCTCTGCGCTCTCGCCGCGCCAGAGAGGAGAAGAAGCCGGCGAATATGTAGAGAAGGCCGTGTGAGTCAGCGGACCGCAAATGCGTGGCATTCGCTCGTTTGCTCGCACGTTGTGCAAGGGCTGACTCATCGCGTCGGATAAATGGATACATTACGGCAAGACCAGCACATGTCGCGTCATCCCGCACTGTCCAGTTATTGCCCCTGTGGCAATCCTGTCTCTCACAAATAATTTTCTAGGCTTGCTTGTCGGTGCCACCGCGCACAAAAACGATTTCCGAGCTTTCCATCTCAAGTTCCTCCAGCACGAATGAAGTTCAGAGGCTGCTTTTTAAAGGCGAGTTGCTCAAATCTATTTCGGAGTTCCAGCAGGTGCGTTGTGTACACCGACAACATGAAATCGCCATGTTTATCATGCTCGAATTTTGACCGCATCGCGTCGAAATCTGATCAGTCGAATCACTGACCACCCAACAAATACTTAATAAAAATAATAATTGCCGGTGTCTTACGTACTAAAAACCACAATATGAATATGAGGCACGCCGTAGTATGGGACTCCGGATTGTTTCAACCCCCTGGCGTCCTTTAAAGCGCACCTAAATCTGAGAAACAGGTCTCACAATTACTTAGCCTTAACCTAGATGTGAGCGATGCTCTTAAGAGGCAAAGTGACGCTACTTGTTAATCCTGGTAATTGTATATTGTTGGAAGTAACGAGTCATAACAACGACCCAATTATTATTGCGCGACACAGTAAAGAAACCGGAACAATTCGGACCACCAGGTTTTCCTTAACGTCGATGGAAATCTAAGCCCTCTATGGTTGTTGAATTTCGGCCCATTAGATTGCGGCCTCTGGAGCCGTGTTCGAAATTGCATCAACAAACAAGTTGGTAATCTGAATTCTCAATGTGGACGCCTTTATTATACCCGGTATGTAGAAGCTTAATGAAAATCATCAGATAATGAAGCCAGAAAGTACAGGGGACGTTAATTGTAATCATTCAACAGCGAGGCTGTTGAAAGATTACAATTAACGAAGCTGCACGCTTCAGCATTATGTTATCTCTGTTCCGTTTGTACACACCCGAAGCTGACATAGAAGTGGATCACTTCTATCTATATATAACTCATGAGTTGCATCAGGGTCAATACTGTAATAAAACCGTACGTTTTAACGCCAGTGTTCCGTGTTTATAAAGGGAATGTGTGGTTAGAATGCTCAGCGGTACGCGTGCGCACAAGGGTATTATGATACTGCTGTCGCACGGACACTTTCGATCGCGATCAGGACCGATCCGGATTAAGATCGAAGCGGATCAGGTGCTGCTACACTGTCACTTTAAGTCAAGACCGATCGGGATCAAGACGATTGCGACCTGCACATCGTGATCCGACTCCCATATCGCGATTTGGATTACGCCTGCGCCAAATTCGATGCGAATAAGTTACGACCGCGTAGCATGCGACTATCGTTCCGGATAGCGATCCTGATCTACTCTGATCGCATTCAAAAGTGCCGTGTGACACGGGTATTACTGTTGTTGTTGTTCGTCGTTAGTGCCCGTGCAGTCACCGTCATCATCGCTATCACCATCGGTCACCGCGTCAAACACAGACCACCCTCACACTCCCGCACCCTTAGAAACGTTGCAACGCACCGAGACGGGGACCAGTTGAAGGAAAAAGACACAGCACTGATTTATTTCTTCCTCATTTTGACGCCGTCTGTCTGCGCTCTAACGCTTTTAAGATGCAATACCAAATAGCCCACCGAGACATCCTCATTAACTGCCGTTCCCCGCTTCCCTTACAAGCTGCAACATACCAAAGGTTCCAGCCCTAGGAACATCGCGAAAATACGGGGGATGGGAACCGTTTAGGGTGAGGAGTATTTCATGAGGTTCTTTCATAGCCGTTTCTTTCCTTGCCTGGAAAGTTTTGTTATTTTTGTTTGTTAGTTATCTCTCGTCACCTTCTTTGTATCGCCATTTCACGTTCAGGATGTTTGATTTTAGGAGAAACCCCTGGCCCGCCTTCGCATAAAAGTCTCACAGTAAATATTTTTGTAAGAGAATGTTTGATGATAATTGATGGTAGCGCAGGCTAAGGACAGGGCAAAAGAAAGACACATCCGACACTATTCCTGTCCTCTCCTTAGCCTGCGCTACCATCAATTACCATGCTATACCAACAAGCCCGAATGGACACCCTCATATAATGTTTCAGCCAATCATGTGGCGGGACATATCATTAGCGAAGCCGACTGACCAATGTCAAAACGCTCTCACGATATAAAAGTTTCGTGAATGCAGCCCTGGAATGCGGCCCTGTTCCTTTTAAAGGACATTTAGCTAAGGTGAGGAAAGAATGCCTGTCGATGTGTGAAGATTTAAACAAACCGTCTTTGAGGAAACTGATTAATGCCAGATGAAGACAGTTTGAGAATATTTTTTCGGCAAAAACACACAAGGAAAATATACCTTTTCGTGCTATAGTGCCTGAGCAGGGGTCATGGCAAGGTGTTCTTTCTAGGTTCCTGCAGAAACAACTGAATCTACTCAGAGTGACGGATCCGTTTGGTGTCACGAATTCCAAGGATCTTGTAGACTTTTTAACTGAATAACATAAAGAACCACACGGAAACTTTGCATTTTCCATTGACGTAGAAGATTTATTTTGTAGTATTCCGCAGGACCGTCTTTTAGAGGCAGTTCGTGATCACGTTGAAAACGGGGTTGCTGTTGATTTTCAAAATGCCTGTGGCATGTCAGTTGATAACTTTTTAGAACTGCTTTCTTTTTATCTTACGGCAAGCGTTGTGCGTTTCCGAGAAGAATGCTTTATCCAAAGTAATGGAATCTGCATAGGATCTACTTTAGTCCCCGTTCTTAGTGAAATTTATTTAGCACAGTGTGACAAGCGTATTGCTGAGCGACTTGATAAAAGCGTGGTCCGGTGTTTTGGATATGTAGATGACTTTCTTTTAATTCTTAATCTTGACAACTTACGGAATAGTGAAAGCTCTGTTTTTAGCATTTTAGATATTTTTAAGGTGTGTGCGGGGGGGCTCCGTTTCACTCATGAAATGCCTGTCAATGGCACTCTTCAGTTTTTAGAATTATCTATCTGCTTTACGGGCGTGCGCATATGCTGGATGTACAAGCCACGTTCCAAAAAAGAGGTCCTTAGTTACGTATCAGCCCATTCGAAGCTGGTTAAGCGGGGAATTGTGACGGACAGCCTGCGTGCAGCCCTGCAGAAGTCCTGTCCGCACAATTTTCAGGCAAGTTTGAGTGGACAACTTGCACGTCTTCATAAGGCGGACTACCCTCCTCAAACCATGATCTCGGTTGCTGAAGCGCTCTTAAGGGAGCTCACAGCTAGCTTTAGAGGGAATGCGGCCAAGGTGGACTCGGGCAAACGCATGCCACGGGTTTCAATCCCGTACATTCACGGCGTTTCCCACCGGCTCAAAAAAGTGGCGCGAAATTGCGGTCTTGGTGTCTTGTTCACGGCTCCTCATAAGCTGGCTGGGCTCTGTTCTATTGTGACGGAACCTGAGAAGCCGCGGTGTGCTAAGAAACACCAATCAAAGTTCACAGCTTGAAGATAGGAGTCGTGTGCACACTTCCACTTGCTTGTGGCAAGGTGTATATTGGCCAGACGGGCAGATGCGTCAATGAAAGGCTCAGGGAGCATCGCACGGCTGTTCGATCGCTTGCAGGGAGTGGTTTATTGGCGATGCACTGCAAGAAGTGCCAGGGTTGTACCCCAGCATATGACGCCACTTCTGTGATGTACGTTGGCGGGGAACAGAGAAAGAGGGAAATAGTAGAGGCTGTCGAAATTCACAAGGCGGGTGACACATGTGTCAGCACTACGTTCATCGCGTTGTCGAAAAGAGAACTGGACTATCTGTGTAAGAAGAAACTACGTGCGAACTGGCGGTACCGATAGGCGGCGGAGAATTTCTTTTCTTTTTCTTTTGGGGGATAAACATTGTGACGTGGCGCCTGCGTGTGCGCAAAGAAATATATTGTGCCCTTCATGTCTATTAAAAATCAATTGAAGTCTAGCGGTTGTCCTGTCTCTTTCTATGTCGTCCTTTGTGCGTGTTCGCTAGCAATATGGAAGCATACAATCAATACCAACTAGCCCAGTTTAATGTATTAACCTGGAAGAGAAGTTTACTAGCGTTCATAGCAGTTTCCGATTTCGTAAGTAGTTAGGCACATAATAAATTTTTATTTTTGTATATCAACATAAGGTGTCTTATAGTGCACATTCCTCACTTAAAGTAGGCGAGAACTGTGAGGTCACGCATTGGCTCGACTACCAATGAAGTGTTGTTTTCAAGAAGTAGACGATGCCTTAGAGCCATGAAACGCCCGAAGCACCTGTTCAATCATTTCGGCCAAGCGCATTAAAGCCTTGGCACTTTTTCAACTACGTAACGTCGCATTGAACAAAGACGCCACCTTAAGCACAGTACGTTTTCAAGAGCGACCGAAGACGCGAGCACGTGCCAAGCATGCTTTCCTTTCTGTTTTTACTTTGTAACCTCGTCGCACCGTAATTCGAAAACCACGACAACAAAAAATGCTGGCAGATAACCGCGTTGCCCTTGATCCGATCCAAAACAGCTGCGTATGTAAACATGATATTTAGGTTACGACTTCTTAGAATGTCTACTATAGCAACACTAGCTAGCTTCCAATTTAGCTTGCGGCGGCTTGTGTTTGTCTCTGGATCGGCAACTTTAGCGCTAATTGCTGCATGCTCTGCATTTGAAAGTTGTTTACTAACACGTACGTGGATAAAGCATTCTGCACTCGCGTATAGTCGTGTTCGTTGCACTCAAGCGAGATTTGGGTGCACGTCGACAAACCTATGTTAATTACAAACCGCGATGAAACACACGGTGCACGGCCATTCATTTTCCTCCTTGCACAATTGATACGGCGTACACCAGTTGCTGCCGAATGCGAATCTACATAATTCACGTATAATGCCCGGCGAGCAACTTGGCAGGACGCCACGGCTCGCCTCTGCAGACGAAAACACCAATAATGGCGAACAACATTCGAAAGATATAAGAGTTTTTCCAAATTACGACGTTGCGCTGTAGTCCTCGCATGTAGAAATCCTTACGGCTTCCCATTACGCCGCGCAAGACATGCATCGCGTGCCTTGTTGCCAGAGCTTATCTATCTACGCTGAAATCATTGCCTTGTGCCTATCCATTACGTATAGTATACATATGTTGGTCGTTACATTTTGTATGTGCTTTAAGGAGAACGGCTCTTTTTCTAGCTATAATTTACAGGAGTCGCATACCTAGCTGTCATCTCGTCAAACGAACTGGCGTGTATTCTGCATGATTATTGCAATTCGCGCAGAAGCGGTTGATACTAAAGAAACAAGGCAGCTACATGCTGGAATTTCCGCGACAAATAAAACAAGACGAAACAACATGTCACACCAATATTGTCGTCGCCACTCGTTAGAGTGTCTATTATTTCTCTGCTTTATTTAGGATGTGATAAATCACCAGAACAACAAACTATGTCAATCCTACGGCTTTCTCTTGAAGGAAAAGGAGGAATAAGCATCCCGTGATATCCAATGAGAGGTATGTCCTCAAATAGCCGACTTCATCAGAACTGCAACACATGTGGCGTTCGGCATTTATGACCGGTGCGTGCGCGTGCGTGCGTGTGTTTGTGTGTGCGCGTTTTGTGTGTGTGTGTGTGTGTGTGTGTGTTTGTTCGAGCACATGTATGCATTATGTGCATTATGTTATGCACAACCAAACGAGTCGTTGGACGCAATATTTACTGATATTGTGACGTCGCAGTTAACACGCCTTTAATAAGCCTTCGAGACTTGGCGAACCGATCACATCCGAGACACAGAACAATGTCAAGATGTGTCCCCACAAGCGAAGATGATGAAGAACACCATGTGATGATGATAATGTACAGATGATGAAGTGCCTGATAAATGGTATGGTATGGAAAAACTTTATTTAGGTCCGTCGGGGCGTGAACTAGCACCTAGCGGGCCGCTCCCACGTCGGGACAGATAGGCCTAATCTGTCCGCCACGTCGTGGGCCCGTTGGACTGCCCATAGCTGCGTCCTGAAATCCGTACTGCGTAGCGCAGCATCCCACTTTGACGATGTAACGTTTTGAACCCGTAACGCAGGGCACCGCCAGAGCATATGATCTAAGCTGGCAAAGTCTGAGCAAAGCGCGCATGTGTTTGACGTCTGAATTTCTGGGTAAATTTTGTGCAAGAGTGCGGGACTGGGATATGCCCCGACCTGCAGGAGTCTGAGCGTCAATGCCTGAGGCCTGTTCAGTTTACTGTGCGGTGGCGGATACCTTCGCCTCCTCAGATAAAAGTTCTTGCAAAGTTCATTGTACATCGTTGGGGATCTTTGTTATCACACAACCTCATCGTCATGCCGTTCAGTAGCTACGCGGTCGACGACTCCTCGCGCAGCTCTATGGGCCTTCTCGTTGAGGTTGGACGGAGCGCCCTCGATCTGTCCCATGTGAGCTGGGAACCAGACAATTGTGTGTTGTTGTACCTCCTTATTTCTCAGGATCCGCAAGGCTGATTCCAAGATGGTGCCCCTACCGAATGCTCGGACTGCTGATCTTGAGTCACTGTATATTGTTGTTCTCCCGTCGTCTAGCAGGGCCAAGGCTATTGCGACCTGTTCGGCAACCTCAGCCGTTGTGGTCCCGACCGACGAGGAGTTTGTAACAATGCCATCTTGATCAACAGTGACTGCAACGAATGCTTTTCCGTTTGGGTACCGTGCAGCGTCAACGAAACAGCAACTCCGGGCATGTGCATGGGCACTCTCCAGGAGGGCTTTAGCCCTAGCCCGTCGTCTGCCTACATTGTATTCAGGGTGGACATTCCGAGGTATGGGTGCCACGGTAATACGTTCTCTTTGTTCTCGAGGAACGCTGCAGTAGCTGGTATCGATTTCTGTCGGGTGAACTCGAAGCTCTTTCAGGATGTTTCTCCCGGCACTGGTGGTAGAAAGTCTCGTGAACTGCGCCCTCTCTTGTGACTCAGCTATCTCTTCCAGCGTGTTGTGCACGCCGAGGTGAAGCAACCTCTCCGACCACGTATACATGGGAAGCCCGAGGGCTCTCTTCACCGCTTTTCTTATCAACGTGTTCAATTTGCCCCGCTCCGACCTCTGCCAGTTGTGCATTGCCGCTACGTAGGTGACGTGACACATCACGAAAGCATGCACCAACCTGATGAGGTTGTCCTCGCATAGTCCTTGCTGCCGGTTAGCAACCCTTCTTATCAACCTCAGGGCGTTGTCTGTTTTCCTTGTAAGCTTCAGTATAGTCCTGGTTATTTGAACCGTTTGGACTCAATCATCATACCCAGAACGCGGAGGGTGTCCACCCTGTGAATGATACCACCCTCACTTGTCCTTAGAGTGATGTCGATGTCCTCTACAGGCCTCCAACCTTTCGGTTTGGGGCCCCTGCGCTTGGGGCTGTAAAGTAGCAGCTCTGATTTCCGCGGTGAGCACCAGAGTCCAGTAGGTCTGAGGTAGCTTTCTGTGACCTCGATGGCATCTTGAAGCGCAGTTTCCAAATGGCCATCGCTGCCCCCGGTGCACCATATGGTGACGTCGTCTGCATATATAGTATGATTAATGCCGTCGACCTCCGAGAGTTTTTTGGACAGACCAATCATGGCGAGGTTAAAGAGGGTCGGGGATATGACCGACCCCTGTGGCGTACCTTTAGAACCAAGTTTAACGGAGTCTGAAACGAGGTCTCCCACTTTGAGGGTGGCTTATCTGCCCGCCGAAAAGGATCTCATGTAGTCATAAAAGTTCTTGCCCAGACCAAGGCTCGAGATCGTTCTCAAAACATAGGAGTGTAGGATTTTGTCGAAAGCCTTCTCCAAGTCAAGGCCAAGAATGGCTCTCGTGTCTCTCGTGTTGCGATCAATGATCTGATTCTTGATTAGCTTCATGGCATCTTGACTAGAAAGCCCAGGTCTGAAGCCTTTCATGTGGTGGGGATAGACGTCATTTTCTTCCAAGTATCGGGAGAGCCTGTTCAGGATTGCGCGCTCGGCTACCTTGCCCACACACGAAGTGAGCGAGATGGGCCTAAGATTGTCGAGACCGGGTGGCTTTCAAGGCTTGGGAATAAGGATGACGGTGGCCTTCTTCCATAGTGCTGGAACATTTCCATTGCTCCATGACTTGTTGGTGAACTCAGTGAGGTGCTCTCTTGATTTGTCATCCAGGTTCCTTAGTGCCTTGATAAATGCCCACACTAATTTCCCCCAACTTAAAGGTACGGAGAACGCCTTGTAAAAGGCTTCATACGAGGAGCATGCACAATCTCGGTACCACGACGGCGCCGGTCAGTTCGAGCAATAACAGATTCGACGTGATAATTAACGGGAGAGGTCTGCTCCAAGACTGTGTATGGGCCAAGAAACCGAAATTGAAATTTGTCGCACAAGCCAGGAGTGCAAACGGGTGCCCGGAGTAGCACCTCGTCGCCGGGGCGGAAGAACACAGCGCTGCGAGATGCGTCTTGGAGATTCTTGCGGTGCTTGTGTCTTGCCTCAGGGTTCACTCGGGCGAGCTGGCGACAGGGGAGGATGCGGGACACACATTGTTCACAGGAAGATGCAGATGGAGTGACAGGGGCGGACAACAAAGAGACGTCAAGAAGGGAAGATGGCGATCGGCCATAATATAGAGGTAAAAAGCGTAACAAATTAAAAGTTTTCAGAAGTACCCTGTATTATCGAAGGCAGACCGCCTAAAGCCTGTTTCACATGCGAGCGACTGAGCGGCGGGGCCCGCGGCGATTGAGCGGCGACAGGACGCTCGCACGCGGCTTCGTTTCACATGCACCGCTTTTGCGCGGCGCGCGCCTCTGCGATGCGCAGTGATGGTTGTGGAAAGCGCCCGTTACCCGCGGGTTTCCTTTCTCCGAGTTCGCTTCTTTTGGTGCACTTGGGTTGCGAGTTTCACCAGCCTTCTACTTCGGTGCTCGATTTATACGCGCCTAAACCTTGAATGACGAAAATGTGCAGTGTATCAGAGTGCAATTAAACAACTTCAGTAGTCACGTTTATTTCTGTTACAGCTTTCTTTTTTTACCACGCAAGTCTTCTTGCACACTCATACACTTGGCCATGGAAAAGCAAAAAAAAAAGAATTGGTTTTTGTGGTTTTTAAGCTTTCAGAGTGCTTTCGGTGGCTTTTGCTCTCGAGTGCCGCAAGGCGTTGGTGCGCCGTCTGGGCCGGCAACCATTGCAAACCCACAATGTCGTCGTCTGGGGGGCTCGCATTTGTCGTCTTCTGGGTACGTGACCATTGAAAAAAAGAAAAAGAAAACAGTAAACTATTCGAACGTGCTGGGTCAGAGAAGCAAAAAAAAAAAACTGAAACATGCGACCAACAAGTGCGCAGTGCCGAAGGGTCCCCCTGTACGGACCTGTGTTGGTGCCACGATTCTATAAAGATACAAAAGAACAAAATGACACGTGCAAACGATTTGTCTGCTTTGATGGAAGCGCAGTAGAGAACAACAAAGCGAAAAGAAAGGTGTTTCTACACTGCCAGCTCGTTACAGCGAATGTCGTCTGCTAGGAAACCGAGTTCCTCCTGGCGCACGCGCCCGCTCCTCGACTCCGCCCCTGCAATCACGTGCTCCCCACGTCACTGCTCTCCCATTGGGTGACCTTGGGCAGCCGCTCTGCCGCTAGCGAATTTTTCCAACTCCGGCGATCTCGATCGCGCGTCCACTGGTCGCTCTAAAAAACCTGTTTCTGGGCTTCCGCGACGGCAGCCGCTCCGCTCTTGGAGCAAAATCGCTGCATGTGAAACAGGCTTAAGACAAAATATTTCTCAAGAACGCGACGTTACAAGCACGACCCCACTAGTCAGATTTACAGCATGCTCTTCGTTACTAAGTGCGATCTACGCTGGAGGCCGACCTTGTTAATGTAATATGCCCGGTGTCAGTATTGACAGGGAGTTGCTCATATGTATGTGGCATCACGTAATGACTTTTGCGTAGTGACATTGACTTCCAAATTTTAAGAATGCAGATGCTCTTTTGCTCCCTAACTAAAAACTACACAAGACGCGCACTGTAGGGTGACTGTGTCATTTAGTGCGAAGAGCACCACGCATCCACAGAGAACACGAAAAGAGGTATATTTCAAATAGTTAATTGAGTGTTTACAGCAAAAGTGCAGATGTAACCGTAGATTTAGACCATGCGGTCGCGGCAACGGATGTGATACGTTGCGAAATATCGGCAAATAAATCCCGGTCGTGCATTAAGGCGAGGTTGACGTTTTCTGTTTTTGTTTTTTGTCTCACGAATGCGACACACTTTCCTGCTGCCTTTCATTATTCTGTTTAGTTGTAATTCTTTCCTTCCAATTCAGCGCCTTATATAATGCACCGAGCGTACGACCGCGCCGCAACGGGAGTATAGTTTTTATTCTGGCGTCGAGTGCCCCGCGTCCTTGTGTAACACTGTTGCGTGTGTAGTAATAACGTTAATATAACGGATCTTTGCGGAGCACACGCTTGGCACGCGCGGCACGCTTCACGACCACTGCCTGTCATGGCCGCAGCTTGGCCTAACGCTTTCGTCACTCCCGGACCGCGGGCCTTGCATTCAACGAGCTTGCGCAAAGCTTCGACGCCTAGAGAGGCTTAAGAAGCCTACGAGCACTTTGGATACCTTGGAGTAGCTTCGATATCTATGTGCGTGCTGTCCGGATTTCAAAGTTATATGTCACGCCACCTTTAATACAGCAACTGGACTCATCAGAACGAGTGTATTTTTTGTTATTATTTATGAGATAGTGCCGGCTGCCTTTAGGGAGTCATGGAAGGAGCGAGAATATTTGGATTGTTAAAAAGAAATAGTTATAGATTGTGATAGGTCAAGCCAGTAAAAAACACATAAAAAGAAAGACACATGTGACAGAATGTCCACTGCAGATGCGAACAAGAATATAAGGTAGAGTAGCCTTTGTAATACAGAAAGCTAGGACATAGAAGTAAAGAAAGCATTCAAGAGCGAGTGAGCGATCACTAGAAAAACCGATTCAAAATGTGAAACAGGAGTTCGTAACTTCAGCGAAATCATCAACGAAACAAACCTAACGAAATTTAAGCAAGCAGTAGTTTCCGCGTACAGAAGCACACTGCGAAAGAATGAGTGATCCGCATAAAATTCGAGCTGCAAATCCAATGAAGAAATATCACAGAGAAGTTTGTACGCAGGTGTGAAAGCATCAACTGACGATAGCCCGACTATGTCACTTGCTTATTTCCTGGAAAGTGAATGTTATGACGTGCCATTGCCGTCGATATGCAATTGCGCAGAACGCATCCACTGCTTTGAAGTTTCCTTTAACATTGTCGGAGATCCCAAGTAGAGCGAAATTCGTCTAACCAGGCATTCCGCGCGGCGCGACAGCTGTATATACGTCTTTGAACGTAAGTGATTCCGACGAGGATGGTGATTATACGGCTGCTACTGATAGCGATCGTGATGATAAAGATTACTTGGTTTTCTAGGCGTACGGACGAGTTCTGAGCAGACATACGTCAGACCCATTGCAATAACGATTGGGGCCGTGGTGCATGAATTAGAGGCGAAACGTGAATTGTTGGATAGAGGCAGGAAAAGTCAGTCAGTGCCACGCCGTGAAAACAGTCGAACAGCGAAGCTGTAAGCACGCGAACATCATCATCAGCATCAGCATAATCACCATGTCGTTTTACTTATTTCTTTATGCACCCCCCCCCCACTGGTCACATGACTTGCGTGAAGCCTACTACTAAGACTACTACGACGACTACTACTGTACTGCTGCTACTGCTACTACTACTACTACTACTACGACGGCACAAGGTAGACTATAACAGCGTCGCTGTAACAGGCACAGTACGAATGCCTGAAGTATGCATATAATAAAGCTACCTCTCTGGCAGGTAGCATGTGCGGTGAACATAAACGATATGTTACAAAGTGATAATAAACCAGTGCATGATATCCAAGTAGCACTGATCCTTCATTCGGCTCGTTGAGCGCAATTACCGGGAAGTATGCGATCGAAATGCGACTGCTGGAGCAGCAGCCTGCGATGATCGTATGTGCTATGGATCGCTCGGATGTAGAGCATGCGGGGCACGAATCTAATTCAAACAGAAAAGACAGATTTACAGTTAAAAAGCAGGTCTCTGCCAAGGACTGCTGCAGGACGGAGTGGAGTGGGCTGGTTGCATGGTAAAGGAAAGGTCTTTTTTTTTTCCTGTGCGCTTAGCATTCATGCCATCGAAGCAAGCCGTGAAGAACGGTCAGCGCCTCGACACATTTGCTTTTGATAGGTGGTTTATCAGCGGTCAGCAGGAATGTGTGCTATGCATAGCCTCCTCTAATGTAACACAAATTATAGTCAACTTCTCATATTTTGCGGGGAAAGGTGTTACGAGATCAGAACCACAGCCGATTTCGGTGGCGTAGTCGTCCGTCGCCACCGCCGGTGTCCGTAACCACTAGAGCGCAGGATATGCGGGACCGAACGGGATTTGAACCCGGGCACTCCGCGGGGCAGTCGAGTATTCTACCACAGAGCCACTGTCGGTGCTTGAAATTCCTTCGCAAAATGGCCCTATGCAGGCGTAATACCGGAGAAAGAACAGCGTTAACATACGTAATACAGCGTGGTGGAAGAGTAACATTACATCCAGGCGTCACACAATGCGAATTGTGTAACGAATGGTGGTTTAAAGCTACCCACCCATTAAAAAGGGCGCAGCCATACTTCTCTATCGTCATCAGCCACAGCATCAACAAAGTGCACTTAACGCCTTAGAGACGCGTAGTGGCTACCTCGCTTCTCCGCAGTATGATGAATAATGGCATAGTAGGTATTTCCCTGCTTCGCATAATTATGGTTATTTATGGCGTAGTGGGTACCTTGCAACAGTACTTGCTCTAGTCGCTCCAAGAGAGTTTTCAACGGCCTCTAGAAAGGTTGCTCTTCCAGCGTTCGCTGTGACTTTGCGCTGCGTGTTCCGCGCAGGCCTGGCATTTTTTCTTAATAGCAGTCAGTATTCAAACTACCACTGCGTGATTTGGAGCCGATTGAATATTCCAGTGTTCCAAAAAAAGAAGCTGATTGCTTCTGAACTTCCTCTGTAGGAAGATCTCCAAGTCTATACCAGAGACAACAAGCTATATAGAAGAATCGCTGGCTTACTTGTCACTTTTAGTATGGTGTTATTGTCACGAAGCATATTGTCACGGGGTCGTGACGTCCACGAAGACAGCAGTCGGCGCGGCGCGTTCAAGATGAAACTTTATTTGGCCGAACTTGTGGCCGGGAAACGAAAACCAAACTACAGCAATACACGATGTATACACTGATAGCGGCGAACAGGGCGTCGGCCGTCGATAAAAACTGCTCATGGCTGGGACGCGCCGTCTTTTATACATCAAGCATCGAACTTTCCAGTCTTACCACTGGTGGTCGCGCAAGCTCTGGAATAATCTAGACTAACGGCGTCCTGCGCGCAATATCAACAAAGTGATCTGCTACAATCGTGAAGCTTCTCGAACACTACGGCGCGGTCAGCGTCGAGCGTTGATAACCGCCCTTGCTCGTCAAAACCGAATAGATAAAATATTGCCACAACGTGACAATATTGCCCTCGATGCCATTCTACCCAGGTACCGAGCATGATGTCGCATGCTTGTTACACTTGTTAGACATGTTATTATTGTAGAATGTATCCACACAGCTACATTAATAGTTGTGGGGTTTCGTGACTGCGGCTGTCGTCATTGTTCTCTTCTACGAGCGCTCCCACATAGTGGAGGAACTTCTTCACCCGGTGAGATCGTATTTCCGACAATGGGCTCACCGCTGTCGTTGTGCCTTTCGTATTACTGTCGTTCTCTAAATAAAGTGCTAGAATCGTGAGTCAAAGTTAAGGCGTTTCTCATCTGGGACAAGCCCCGGTCAAGCGAACAAGTCAGTCTCGAAGCGACTGGTCACAAATCGCCGCTTTTGTCGCAAGGCGACTGCAGTGGCTCAGTCGCTCGCTGCTCGATTTTTCAGTAGCATGACTACAGTCGCAATCCTCTGAACCAATCACATGCGCAGGAACAGGTCGTCAGCTTATTTTACAGGCCATCACAATGCGAGCCATATGCCAGCCATGGGCGTAGCCAGAAATTTCTTTCGGGGGGAGGGGGGGGCACCTCCTTGATCTGAAGTGGGAGCCGGGCAGGTAGATGTGGTCGAGAGTCGTTTCGTGCTCTGTATGCCACGGCGGAAAAGATTTCCGGGGGGGGAGAGGACACGGGCCCGCGGTGTGCCGCGCTCTGGCTACGCCACTAATGACAGCAGACGTGAATTCTGTGTGGCGACGGGTATAAGACGCACGCAGGTGTGAACATCGGTCGCCTTGAATCTCTTTTTGGTCGCCAATCACAAATGGTCGCGCGACCGGTGCAAGTCGCAAGTGTGCATGAGCCTTTGGGGTGTTGCGTGGTACGCAGCCGGCCGCTCAAATGTGGCAATCTCATGCAAGGACGTTGACAGCTCTCTTCTGTGGATGCAATAGCCAACATCCTCTGTTCAAGGTGAACGGAATTATTTCTCGCTCGAGGTTTTGTTTGTCGAGTCAGTGCTGTTCTGCTGACGTGTCACAAGCGGCAGAAGGTAGGCAACCAGTCTATAAGCTGAGAAATCGTGCTTTCCTTATGTGTAGTGCGATTTTACCGAATGTTGCATGTAAATCCTTCAATTCTGAGTAGCAAGAAAGAAGCGAAGTTTTCGTTTGCAAAAATCTACAAGAATTAGGCGTAAAACTCCTTTAACGTCCGCCTCTGCTGATGAATCGAAGCGAAGGAAAACAGCGTACAAGGGGTGATGAATGAACTGTCAGTCAGTAGCAGGATTTGTCAAAAAGACCGTTACTTCTTCTGTGTTTGCTTGGTTTGAAGACAATGTCCGTCACTTCATTTCACCTTTTCGGCTTCTTGGGGCGGTGGAGGGTTCTTTTTACGTTGCGCTGTGGCAGACGTTGCTGCTGACAAAGTTGGTAGAAAAAAAACGCGAGCTACAACGAACTTTTCCGACTAGTTTCCTCTTTGACAGTGTAACACTGCTCTCCAAATAGCAGCATAAAACTCAAGCTACACTAACTAAACTAGGCCTATTGAAAACCCAGCTTACTTTCACTGTTGGCGGAAACTGCCGTGTCTCGAATGTCAGAAAAACAAACTTGTATTCTAGATTGCACCCATGCTCCTTCCCAGGGCTGACAAGTAACAGAAAGCATGGTTTCGCAAGGTTTCCCGACAGGAATGACACGCCACCGTTGCGAGCGAAACCAAATACATTTTGGCTCATGCGCAGAGTCTTGCAGTATGTGCAACACCTTAGGAAATAAGAAAAAGACAAAAAGAAAGAGCGCGGCACGGGGCTTCCAAGAAATGTTTCAATAGCAGCAGCATCTTGCCATTGCCAAAGGACGTTTCTTTACATATATATATATATATATATATATATATATAATATATATATATATATATATATATATATATATATATATATATATATATATATATAAGTAATGCGGATTTGCTTCATATTTTGATATAAATAGAAGCATTGTGACAGTCGACGCTCTCGTCTATATTTACCACTATACGCGCACGTCATAAGCACGTAGGTGAAAGCGCCTGGTGTCCAGTATTTAATGATAGCAATAAAAAAAAGCTATTGAGAACCTTGAGAACCCTCTTCAGCCTCTGAATTGCTGTTCTTGGCACAGGCGACAGTGAGACCAAATAGACCGCTCCTACGCTATTGCAATTTCAAACTGCATAAATATCCACCACTTTCAAGGACAGCTGCGCAGAAGGTACTGCAAACCGTGGATCCGAGGATGGATTGTTCGAAACGTCTTAAGATATTCCCTCAATTACCGTGGAAAAACATACGTTAAAATGAAGTCTGAGTCAGGTCATACATTAGTACGAAACTAGACCAGCTGCCACCATTTAAATAGTAGTCATACTTGATGCTTTCGTTTCCCCACGAGAGAAAAAGAGAGGAACGGAAGAAGGGCAGACACAGAGGTTAATCACTATGCACTTGGTTTAGTTACCCTATACAGGGAATGGGTAAGAGGTAGGAAAAGGAAAGGGAGAAGGAACAAGGGAACAAGAGCTGCGTGCGCACACATATAAAAGGTGGTCACCTCACAGCTCAATTGTCTTCGAAAGGTTTGTGGAATCCAGGCTACGAAAGCAAAGTTTTCTGCAATGTGAAGATCAGAGTGACAATAAAAAACAAGGGAATCGTTGCTCTTATGAACCGCAGTACGAATGATGGTCGAAGTCATGGACTCAGCCTCTTTTCTTTCGGGAACGTTTTGTCATCCAGTCGGCTTAGAGCGGCAAGCGATATCTGTATTTCATTGTTAAGTGAGGGGTCTATAAGGATACATTGTACGGCCTCCGGTGCAATCAGAAACGCCGCACAGGACACTATCCGCCGGGCCGTTAGCGAAACAGTAGGCGTACTTAAAGGTGGCGCACAGCCATTAGCGACATGAACAGTTGCATCCACCGGGAGAGGCATGGTGGTAGTCGAACCTCGACTGGAATAAATTAAAGGTCAAGGGAGTACAGTCGCGAGTTGCCCCATTCCGGTGTCTCATTCAGTGTACTAAATTATTTCTATAAGGAAGCCGGCGAAGTTGCCGTGCTGCACCTGGCCTTGACAAAGGCACAGCCACGCGCTGCTCTTGGCCGCGGGCGGAACGCGCTGCTTTTTCGGTTATGTATGCCGATGAAGCTGCGAAGACCCAGCAGGCACTGAATTTTTTTTTTTCTAGTTTTCGAGCATTATTTGGACAGTCGCGTTCACTATATATGGCCCACCGGTAAGGTGGCTTCTAATGCGCGTAGTCAACAGGGGCTCTTCGAGACGCCAAGTCCGTTCTCGCTGGCTATGGCATGGGAGTTATTAAACGTTAGAGGCAGGGGAGGCCTAGGCCAGAAGATATTTACGGGGGCGGGGGGGGAGGGGGAAATCAACCACCTTTTACGAACATACATAAAGTATAAGAAAGTGATAATAGACAACCACCCGTTTGTAGCACGAAGCCCCCCCCCCCGCCCCTTCCCGAAAAAGGTTCTGGCTACTGACGAGAGCACCCACACGTGTGCGGATAGATAGATAGATAGATAGATAGATAGATAGATAGATAGATAGATAGATAGATAGATAGATAGATAGATAGATAGATAGATAGATAGATAGATAGATAGATAGATAGATAGATAGATAGATAGATAGATAGATAGATAGATAGATAGATAGATAGATAGATAGATACGAACAACCTTCGTGCGCGCGGCCACATTGTGAACCTCATCGTTCACGCGAAGCTATCTACACCAGGGGCGTAGCCAGGGGGGCGGGGGGGTTGGGGGGGTTCATACCCCCCCCTCCCGAAATTTTTCAGTTTTGCTTGCTTATATATACACGCGCGCATACAAACGCACGCACGAATATACATAAAGTATGGTTGAACCCCCCCCCCCCGAAAAAAATTTCTGGCTACGCCCCTGATCTACACGCATGCAGAAATCACCTGCCAAGGACGTTAATTGCAAAAGGCACTGACGTGGGGCTCATCATGAATGCGCCGCCATCGGAGACATTTCTCACCGATGCGATGTCAGTAAAACATAAGATAATGGAGCGCGCGTGCAAGTAAAAGGCGCCGAGCCCACGACTTCCCATTACCTATTTATTTAAAATTCTCGGCCACTCTGTGCAGTTACGCGGGTATTTAATGCAGTAAGAAGTGGCGTTTGCTTCAGACTCTATACGCATTGCAAGGAAGAAGGAGAAGTCTGCAGTTAAGGCCAAAGACGAGCGAAAGCGGATGACTTGTTCAGCAAACGTTCTCAAAAAACCGGCATGCCTCCCACCCCAGCAGGGTTGCCAATGGTGGCTACTTTTCGCCAAATTGGCGAATTTGAGAGGCCCGTGGCGACCTAAAATTATGAATGGCGACATGGCGAATTTTTGGCGATTTTCGGCTTAGGTCTCCACCGAGTTTTGAATCCTAAGCTCAGTGTCTTCTCAACGAATGAGCGGCAACATTCTCAGTATTTTTCTTGGTTTTAGACCCACGAGTAGAATGTGCACATTACGCCTCATTCGGTATGTCCGTCCTGTAACTCGTGTGTACCTCCTCAATTCATCTAGAGAGATAATAAAACGTTTATTTGATGTTCTGTGAAAATAAGATCAGTGAGTGGGATCCTTAGTTCGGGATGCCATCTAGATGCAGGAGGTACTGGAACGTCCCCCAGCGACATTCTAGCAAAATGTAAGTCAGCGGACTGCCTTGCAAACCGCGAGGGGGCAGTGATTGACTATAGGTTTATGGCTTTAGGTGCTTTAAGCTTATCTGAAGTTTCGCATCTGAAGGGGCAAGACGACGGGTTGGCCGCGTGTTCCGACCATTGGTTCCGCCAAAGCTCCAACTGCTCTGAATAGCTTGGCGACTTATTCACTGTTGCAGTACCCCCTATTCAGCTGGCAAACACTGTTTTGGAATAGCGAAGAGAGGCGGATACGCGGCTATTTCTGCAATAAAAATTATTTATTGAGGCATTTTTCACTGTTCTCGGTGAGCGTGTGTAATAAAAACAATTGCTATATAACATTTTACATTGTTATACAGCAATAACGCATCGGATTGACGCGTGCAGATATAAGTAACTATAACAAAGGATCGGTGATGTCCGGTATCATATTAGTTCACACTGAAAAGGTGTAAAACTCACTAATGATCGGTTCCTGTAAGAATTCTGTCGTGTTACCTTCAATAAACCTTTTAATCCTTTTAATTCATATAAGGGTACGTAAAGCTGTCTACAAATAATGCTTTCACGGTTTTCACCCAAGGTTTATACCACACTTTAAGCTTTGAAACGAGAGGACAGGGATGGAAGGATAGCATGAGCGTTTCGTTCATTCACCCTTGCGCCACCACGCACATCATGCGGCTAGTCGGAGAAGCAGCACCATGCACTCCCATGGTGAAGCGGGCGATACGACTGGCATCGAGAGACGTCAATATAATTTAAGGGTCTTGGGTGGTACTGTATTCTACGGGGCTATACGTGAGTGGAAATTTTTATTACTGGGTATGCCGCACATATCTAGAATGGCTACTTTTTTGGCGAAATTTGTAAAAAAAATGGCGACTTTTGGCGACTTTTTGCTCGTCGTTTGGCGACATTTACTCAAAAGTCAGTGGCAACCCTGCACCCCAGCGCATTTATGTGAAGTGTGGTAACGTATCTTGAGCTTATTGCAACATTCTTTGAGCCCGGAAACGCCGAAAACCATTTCACACCAAGGAAATGAGAAGTTGCCATCTTTATTTTGTGCCGATTGAATGCATTCCAATAAGAAGGCCACGAAATTCAATTTTACTGAGCCGATAAGCGGTAGCGCAGCTAGTGAAGTAGAAATTGCTGCTTGAAGTATTCACACCTCAAATATCGCCCAAGTGCGTCAAGCGTTGTGCTACGCTCATTGCGCTCAAGAATGCACTGAGCTGAAATAAATTTACTGCATAAAAAGCGCTAGGTTTATTCTACGAATATCGAAGCACAGATGTACGCGTCGAAAAACGCTGCAGAATTTTTGCCCCACACTTATCAGGAAATCGGCGACCAGATTTTTGGATCTCGGAGTGCAGTTGTGCAGTTGGCGTTCCACTGTAAAGTCTGATTTGTGCAAGACATGGATGGATAGCGCCATCTGCCGCAGCAGTTGCGAGGCGATCACGTAACATCACCATCACGGAGAACGCGCCGTTTATAAACACGCACTTCTCAAGATGGCGAAATTGTATTTCTGCTTATATAATATGGCAAATAAATCATGTTATTAACATATTACGAGGAATTTTCGTGTTATGTGGCATGTTCTGCTTTCCATAAAAGGCAGAAGTTGGGGGAAGATGGAAGGTTGAAGGGATGAAAAATTTGTCAACACGTGGTCTCGCTGGAGCCCACATTTCGGCAAGCGGGCTTGTCTTCAAGGCCGCAACTTGTCTTTTTCAAGGCTTCAAGGCCGCAGCTGCGGCCTTGAAGAAGACAAGTCCGCTTGCCAAAACGTCGGCTCCAGCGACACATCGTGTTGACGAATTTTTCATGTCGTGATTAGTGACCTAAAGTCATTCGGTGCCATTAGCGCACCCAGGATTTCTCTCAGGGGGGGGTTGAACTTCTGACAAGATTACAGGAGTGCGGGGGGGGGGGGCAAGCACATTGCATAATATGCCATTTCCTTGCTTCAGCTGGAGTAATGCGACAACAAATAAAATACCAAATCATAATAATAATAATAATAATAAGAAGAAGAAGAAGAAGAATAACATGAATTATGATGATGATTATTCAGCGTTTTACAGAAAGGTCTTGAAATAACTTGACAAGGCCAAAAAAACCGTTCAGTGGAGCAGCTGTGCACGTAGAAAATAAACTACAAATTGAACCGACATGTCGGCTGGCTGGCGGTCGCGCAATGATGTTAAAACTTTATTACTATGGCAGGTAGCGCATACAAACGGGACGCAAGAAAGGCACATGAAGACACCCAGCGCCGTGTGTGTGTTTTCGTGTGCGTTTCTTGTGTCCCGTGTATTTGCACTACCAGTGTAATAAGAAAATGCCATACGAACAAGCCCGCATGCATGGCAACTTCAACTCTTAAAAAACGCTGCAGCTTATAATTTCCTACGCTTCCTTGGAGTCTCGCCAAACTATAAATTTCAAAACGCACCATAAATATTACTTATAAACTACATAGTATTGATTATAAATAGCATGTACAGTTCAATGCAGCACACGTACAGTACAATTCTCAGCTCACGGATAAACTGCATTATAACCACACTTACTGACTTTCCAGCGTAGATTCCCAGGTCACTCCGCGCATATAGGTTCGGCGGCTGAACCATCCTTAGTAAAAATTGCCTGGTCAACGGACGCATGAGACGACGATATCTGCTGAGTTACCGGTTCCTCTATGGACGTAATCGGGCATTCCGGTGTTGTTGCTGCGTCGCTTGAATATGAACACGAAATCCTTTTTGGGTAGTAGGTGAGGATGTGTTCGACCATAGCCTCGTTCGACTGGCGCTTTGACAGAGGGCTTCGGCGAGGTAGGTCATTGCCAACGCAGATTCACGCAGCAAACACGGTCACAAGTTCTAGCAAGCAAACTGAACGTGCACGCATGTGTGCACATCAAACGTTGTAGTTTCCGCCCGATGTACATGCAAAAAAAGAAGTGGCAAAAGAATGGGCGAGAGACGTTTACTGAGAAAAAGAAAAGGAAACGTGCCGCCCCAACAGACCTTCCGCACTTTCCCAAGGTTCTTTTTTTCTTAGCAGACGTCGTTAAAAACATTTACTCCTTCTGCCACGGCTTCTTGCTCCTCCCATCTTTGCAACGGCCGGACTCCGCATGGCATGCTTAGAGTCACTGTGTGCGCGCGATGCTGCGACAATGGCTGGCGACGCACACACTAGTTGCTCCAAGGGTTGCTCAGAAATGCAGGAACCACTCAATGTGCTTAAACTCGTCGTGTGCTCGTGCTACGCAGCCTCCGTGGGTTCGCGGCCGCTTTGATGAACGAGCCGCTTGCGAGGTGGCCTTTCTTCTCGCCGCACTAACACGTCTCGTTCGTCCGCTGTCAACGAGGTTCAGAAAAAAGTGCGCGACCACTCCGTTGCAGCCATTAAGCGACAGACGGTACCATTCACCAGCAGCCCCGAAGAAAATAGAAAACACGTGCGTCGAAGCTTGGCGGATGGATCAGATGCCGCCGACGCCTTCTTATCTTTAAAATTTGAGTGAGCATTGTCCCGCGTTTCAGAAACCATGCGGTTCCCTCTTCGGAGTTTGAGGAAAGGACACACGTGAATAGGGCTTCTTTTCTTGTTCGGCGAATATGGAAGGGTGCTTCAGGCGGCGGCGGTGCTTGTCGGCAAAAGAACAGAGCAGTGCAAGGGCTTGACCGGAAGGCATGAGTTGAACAGTGAAGGGGGTGGGGAGCTTTTTAGACGGACGCGTCGAAGTGGGTACGCAGATGCCTCTTTCTCTCTCTCTTTTTCTTTCTTTTTTTTGTGTGCTGTACACAAGGGGTAGGTTGTATTGAGCGCGGTTCACGTTGTTTGGGTCGTTAACATATGTCAAGATTCATTTCCGGTAGTTGGTTTCAACTGCGAAAACTGTAGTTTAAGGAAAATTGATTCGGCTGTCCGCGTCCTCGGAATCTTCGGCTATGGGGTTGCGATCTCTTGCAAAATTGGCGACGTCGTTCCCCAATTTTGCAAGAGATCGCAAAACGACGTTCTTTCAGGTTCTCGGTTCAGCTGGTGTCTTGAATTTTCTCTTTCGGCGGCCGGTCGATGCGAGCGATGGTTTCGATCACTACTCGGATAGTAGAGACTGATGCATTTCTGTGGTGGTGTTGATTGGAAAAGGGGGGGGGGGGTTGCTGGATTTATCAGCTTGCGTCGTGTTTTTGAAAGTGAACTGCTTTCTGAATAAAAGACTTTCCGTAGCTGTTCTTGGTGAGTTTCTTGAATATATCATCTGATTTTCTTTGTTTTTTCACGTTGTGCGCTGCAGTATGTTCCGGCTCTTCGCATTAATGTCTAAGACTAATATATTCCGCATTTTTGGGGGGTCTGAAGAAAACCGAAGATATCGACTTGTGTAGGTGTTTTTACAGCGTTTTATTTTCAGGCTACGGGAAAATCCAAACGCGGCCGAGAGTCTTATGTTTCAAGGGCGAATTGAATTCTCGTTCAATGAAATTTATATGAGAGAGAAAAATTATGACGTAGGATCTCTTGACGATCGAAAAACAGTCGTTTAGACGTATCTGAGAAATATTTTTGGTTGCGGCTGGAGTGAAATGAGAGCTCGTCCCTCGATGTGTTCCATTCTTATATTTGCCGTGGCATGCTCTATTGTAGTAATCAAAGGGGCAAGAAAATAAAAAAGGGGCCAGACTGACACCCCGTGAAAGCATATTTTTTCTTGGAAAGCTGCGCCACGCCACGGTGGTCTAGTGATAAGTTATGGCGCTCGACTGCTGACCCGAAGGTCGCGGGATCGAATCCAGGCCGCAGCGGCTGCATTTTCGATGGAGGCGAAAATATGACTGAGGCCCGTGTACTTAGATTTAGGTGCACGTTAAAGAGCCCCAGGGGTTCAAAATTTCAGGAGCCCTCCACTACGGCGTCCCTCATGATCATATCGTGGTTTTGGGACGTTAAACCCCAGATATTATTATTGGAAAGCTGCTTCCCTGGAAATTTAGGAACGCAGAGCCATAGAGCATGCGGTTTGCGTTTTTTTTTTTTTCAATTTAGGAGTAGATGAGTGAATACAACACATTTCTAGAGCCACTCAGGAAAAGTCGACCTCAGGACCCCTCTGGATATGAACTTTGGACTCCCGGTGAGAAGGACAGCGGGGCAGATACGGTGGGGGGGGGGGGGAGGGGTTGGTCGGTCTCAGGGGGGGGTTACAACCCCTAAACCCCCCCCCCCCCGTTGGTGCGCCACTGTTCGGTGCATACGGGCACCATGATGAACCCTTTATGCATATCAGAAAGTGAGGAGAAAGTTACCAGACAAATTAGCATTCGTCTGACCGAATACCTTTGGTCATGTACATAGGTCGGCCAAAAATGTGGAACTCACTCAGACTCACTCATGAAATATATTGTGCCCTTAGAGCTCACTCGGACTCAGATTCAGCAAAATTTTCCTCAACTGGACTCACTCGGACTCAGACTCACTAAAATTTTGCTCAGCCTGACTCGCTCGAACTGAAACTCACCAAAATATTACTCACTCGAACTCACTCAGACTCAGACTCACGGCTCTATCTGAGTCTGAGTGAGTCGGCTCATGAGTCCGTTAGAACATAATTAGCTTTGTCAACAATGGTGTCAACGCCAATATCTCGCATAAATGGTGCTCTACTTGGCGCCTTTTGATCTCGTACGTTCAAATATAAGTTATCAGTGGTTGCAATCCAGTAAGGCCATTTTTATTGAAATACATTACTCACACGAGATATCTTTATCAACAACTACCTGTGAAAAAGCTTGCGGGGAAAGTCACCTGCCCCCCCCCCCTTCCCCCCGCCTCTGATCAATAAATATTGAGCTGGTGTGTGAACACTAGTGCATTGAAGTATGTGCGAGTCGACGGGAGTATAAACGTGGCAGACATCAGGCTGATATTAATGCTGAAGTTGTTTAGATAGAAGCATAGGTCGGCAAAAAAGTGCGGAGCTCACTCAGACTCACTCAAGAAATATATTTTGCGCTGAGGGCTCACTCGGACTCAGACTCACTGAAATTTCCCATAACCGGGCTCACTCGGACTCAGACTCACTGGACTTTTTCACAACCGGACTCAATCGGACTCAATCGCAACAAAATATTACTCACCCGACTCACTCAGGCTCACATGCACGGCTCGATCTGTGTCTGAGTGAGTCGACTAATGAGTAAGGTTGCCGACCTATGGTCATGTATCAATATTACCGCATGTATGTATACTTCACGTTCAGCTTTATTATTTTAATACATAAGTTTCGTGAGGCTTAAAGGGAATTTTTGTAGAGGTATTCACCAGTAAATAAGTTACTTTGCGGCGATATGTACATTTTACACGATGCACGTACTACGTTCCCCATTGACATTGAAGGGTATATTCCTATTTGTTCACGCGGCAGCTTCCTCGTTGAAGTTCCCCATTTCTGCCAATGGGGAACTTCAAAAAACATTTTCTTGCTTAAAACAGAATAGTGTAATGATAAAACTTGCCATATAAGAATAGCTATTTATTTGCTTGCATTTGAGGTATAAAGCCGATTTTCAATCCGAACACCATGTGGTGCAAATTGCGTCTAACTGGGACCAAGATGAAGATTTTCTCAAATATGTTATGCGTTTCTCGAAAGATACACAAACTTCCGTGGTATGAAAATATTTTGAACGCAAAATATACCTTCCGCATAGTAATTATCAATTACTCAGATGTTTATATATAGCGCAATATTACAAGGGATAAAATGCAAGCATAAAATATTCTGGCGAAATTTCTGGAGGCGTATATGGCCGAAAAATTGCAGTGACGTTACTGAGCTTCGAACACCTTAGACAAACGCCTTTGTTTATTGTACTGATAACATTAGTGTACTGATGACATTAACGTGACATCCCACCATGTTAGTTTTCCAACATGGCAATTACGGTTAGGTCGCTGCAAGCCATTCATTGCTGCTTTTTATTATGCCTCTGTACAAAATCTGTGCGTGAAACCGAGATATTCTTCACCTAGATTTCTGTTTGTCCTAAATGTGTATCTGTTTGTTGACCCACTGTTAGTATTCAACACGCCAGTGCATCTTCACACGCAGTGTAGAGTACAAGCGGTCTTTTTTAACTTTCATTTGTCATCAGCATTGCATCATGTATCACTATCTTGACGCCACTGCAAAGCCGCATTTTTGTGAGACCGGTATTGAGCCCTCTGTGTAAAATAACCTGCAAGAGCCTGTTAATATACATAATTTTACGTCACGAAGCATTCTGTTACCTTCTGCATAATATAAGTTGCTGTTATTGCAGAGCCATGCTTTTGTGAAACCACGGTGTTATGCATATAATTTAGTGCCAGATACCTTCCCAAGTCTTATTTTGTGTGTGTGTGTTTTAGTCAAATATATATTTGATGCACCAAGAACATTTTGCTGCTACATGAAAGGTGTCCCTTAGCGAAGTATGATTACTCTGTTTTAGTACAGAACATTGGTGTACAATACATTGAATGGATCTAAGACCTTTTTATTTTGAGTATGCGTGTATCCCAATCAGTTTTCTACGTTGTGTATACATTGCTGTATGTTGCATGCTGTAGTTCTACTTTCTACAGATTAACTTTTCTGTGGAGTCCTTGCTCTGGATATGCCTACAGATAACGTGTCATTGCTATCAGTCTGTATTCACGACATCAAATGAAAGAGCCCATCTGTTTTTGCATCATGCAAATTACTCTTCATTGTTGCAAACATGCCATTTCAAGTCTGTACAAAGTGTGTGTATATTCCTTGTGCCAGGTATTTGTTCACTTGTGTTCTGTTCCTTTAGGTTGTTGTATTGCAGTTCAGGTGTAAGCATAGTCGATTTTTCTAGCAGTGTCGTTTTCCGTCAGAAAAAACATGTTAACATCACTGCTTTCGGTGGACAAGTAAAACAAGTGAAGGGCAGATTACTTTAGTTAGTGGAGGAACACTAGACTTGATGTGTTAAGTGATTTCAAGGTGCATTTATTACTTCTCTTCTGTGCTACTGTACTGATGCTCAAATTAACATGCACGCTTTCTCTTGTTATTTTCAATTCCTGCGGGTCATCGGCTTTTAGTTAATGTCTTCATACGTTAGGTTCTGCTGTGCCAGGTGTTTATATGCACACAAGTGATGTGTTTGCAGTGCGCTTTTGAATAAAAATGCTGTTGATCTGCTTTATGTGCAAGTCTATGCCTTCGTGAGATCGTCACGAAAAGCTCTAAAGTCTTATTAAAAGGCCTAGATGCAATATTTGGCTTCACATTAATACCCTAAATATCTACGTTAACTGTGATGACTATTTGACTTATTGCACAGCGCCTTTTATTTTGCATATTTCAGCTTATTTGGTGCATTTGGAAGCTATATAAATGTCTGATGACTGCGTACCAATGCAATTAACATTAAATATGTTCAACTTGCCGGGGATGCTATGGATGTTGTTGAATGTGCTGCTGCTGTGGATATTGTGTCCTGCGCTATGCTGTCACTCACGCAACTGCTGCCAGTCAGACTGTCCTATAGTTGCCTTGGGGTACTTATTAGTGAATGCAACAGCACAGTAAAGCAAGTGAAGAATGGTGCATATGATTGGTGGCCTCATTCTTATATAGAGTACGACCTCTAAAGCAAAAATAAATCTCAAGCACGGCAGGTCTCAAAAATAAATCTCAAGCACGGTCTGAAAACCAACTCATACTTCTCCATTTTCAGTGCTTTAGAAGCTGTACTCCCAACAACCAAAGCACCATGCTTCACTTTATTTCTTTGCTGTGCTGTTGCGTTCACAAACATGTGCCCTCAAAGGAACTAAAAGACCTTCTTACTGGTAGAGGTTACCTGGGTGACAACATATTACCTCAAGACACAACATCCTCTGCAAGAGACCATTCAACATATTTAATATAAGTTACATCGGTGTGCAGTCATCATAAATGTATGAGAACTGCTTCCACATGCACCAAATTAGCCGAAATATGCATAATAAAGGCACTGTATATTAACTTGAATAGTCAAAAGTGTTAATTTAGGTATTCGGCTTGTTAATGAGGAACAGAATGATGCATGTAAGTCTTTTATTAAGGCTTCAGAAATTCCGGTTTATCACGGATGTCCGGAGTGAAAATCCGACAAGGGTCCCCTGGACGTTCATGTCCAAATTTCTGAGTCCGGCGGACGTCTGAATGTCCGTGAAAGACGTGCCTAGGATGTCCGAATTAACGCATTTTTGTTTGCGCTGGGCGGTCCGTCAGACGTCCGCCGTATGTCGTTGGGATATGTACGGATGTCCAATGGATTTCAAAACATCTGGCGCTGAACATCCATCGGATGTATTGGGGATTGTTTGTGGTCTATTCGAGTGCGTCGTTCGTGTTCTAATAAATCGTATTCATTCGTTACCTATTCTTCCTCGTAGGGCAACGAAGTCTCACTGCTAAAGAGGCATCATAGGTGTTTTTAGCCGACCTGACGGTTCGCAAAGTGATATGTCAAGCGACTCGGGTGACGAGTTCGCGGTGCCATCAACCTCAACTTTGGCCCAGATGGATTCATCAGAGGGCGAGGAAAACATCCAGCCCCCCAGCAAGAAAAAATTCGGCAGGTCCCACGCGTTGTGGCAATCGGTTTCATGCGAAGCAGTCAGCGAGTACTTCTATGCTGTATTTTATAGCTTTGAGAAAAGCGTTACGAGATGGATCGACGTGTTTTTGTAATTGTAGTAGCGGTGTGCACATCTTAGGCTTACCAGATACGTCGACAACACTGACGTTTAAAGGGTAACTTATGGTGCGACGTAACGTCAGCCCTCGCGTTAGAGTACATACGTCAATATTATCGAAACTAAGTACACTTTTTGGTGCACTCATGTGAATATCATACGTAACTTTGGTTACTGTTTTCCTTCGTGTTCGAGCAATGCTTCAATATAGCTTGCTGAATCATGGGAATTCTAATGTAATGTTTATTGGACTGATATGAAAGCAGAGCCAACACTGGAACCACAGATGTTAATTTGATATGACGCCTGTATCGTAGGAGTACATATGTAGTGTTTATTGCTTTCTTGTAAAATTAGACAGCCAGCACAACCACAACTGACGTTGCACCGACATTACGCCTGAATAGGCTGTTTTTCCAAACCAGTTTATAGACCTGGCGTGGCTCTGTGGTAGAACACCTGAATTCCACGCAGAATGCTTGGGTTCGATTCCTGCTGGGATCGTAATTTTGATTCTTTCCATTCGTCGGGTCAGCGCTGCCGATGTCGGTTTTTACCAATGTCTGTTCTCGCCGTTCCTGTGTAGATATAAACTGTCAATCACCTGTGGCGCATGCCCGTACACCCGTGGCAAACGGGTATGTGCCACACGTGCCTGCAGGAAATGGTTTGACGACGTACGCGACATGATTTTCACGTTATTCATGTTATGACGCCACAGTCATATTCGCGAAATCCTCTTACCCTCCCATGCCAATTTTGGTCTACACCAAGTTAAGGAGGCGATCATGAGAGAACCTAACGTAGGCGGCTGGATAGATAGATAGATAGATAGATAGATAGATAGATAGATAGATAGATAGATAGATAGATAGATAGATAGATAGATAGAAACGCTCAAAGTGCCAAAGGTTCGTTAAGGAATGCTTCGCATTTTAAAATGCAGGCAGGCATACACACAGAATAGGAAACCTAAGAAAGCGCGCGCGGCGCCCATTGAGGATGACAGTGAGCACAAAGAGGAGGAGGATTCTTACTGTGCGGGATGGATAGCCGGGCAGCCGTCCGACATTCCAGTGAGCATCGCCGAAAATCCACCGACATACTCGCAAAAACTAAATGTGGACTGCAGCGCTTCCGATGCGTGTTCTTTATACTTTGATGAAAAAGTGTGGAAAATGATTGTTGAAGAAACAAACCTACATGCGCTTCAAGAAATGATGCCAAACTGTCAATCGCTGACAGTGAGAGAGCTGAAAGCGTACATAGGGACGCTCATTCTAATGGACATTCATAACTTACCTCAGGTCTATCTGTACTGGAGTTGAGGCAAGTTCTTTGATATGCAGTAAATATCCGACGTGATGTCGTTTCGACGTTTTCAACATAACACTCGTTGCCTGCACCTCAACGACAGTTCTAAGATACCCGATAAGACCTCACCAAATTTTGATAGGTGTTGCAGGGTGAGGCCCCTTATGGAAATGCTCAATGCGAACTTCTAGAAAGAGTATGAGTCTTCCTCCCAAGTCGCTATCGACGTCTCTATGACCCTCTTTAAGGGCCCATCATCGATCAAGAAATATATGCCGCTCAAGCCGAAAATCAAGCGAGGGTATAAAGTGTGGAGTATCTCTGACAGTGAGACCGGTTACCTCTAAGTTTGACCTCGACCAAGGCCGCACAGAGCGTCGACCCACTGACATGGGGTTTGGTGAGCACGTTGTGCTTTCGCTAACAGACGTGGTGGACGCACACGTTCTGTGTGATAATTTTATTTCGTCAACAAAGCTTCTCTTCCGCCTCCGAGAACGAGGTGTATTTCCTTGTGGAAGTTTAAGATCCAGCAAGAAAGATCCGCCTCCAGAGGTGAAGGTTTACAGTAAATTACAGCGCGGATCATTCCTACATAGAGCGAAGGGGCCAGTTTCTGTCTAACAGTGGCGGGACCCGAAGAACGTTCATTGATATCCAATTATCACGACCCGCATGACGAAACCACTGTGGAAAAGAAGCTGCCTTGTGGAAAAAAGATTCGGGTGACGTGCGTCAAGCAGTGTTGCGGAATGGGCGCCTCCATTCCATTCCTTTCAATTCCTCGGAATGAAAAAACTTAGCCCATTCCCACTCCGGGGAATGGCCGGGCAGTTCAATTCCATTTCTGTAATTCCTCAACGTAGGAAAGGCACCTGGACAGTTTTATCGGTTTAAGAATGAACGCCCCATAAAGCTAATGTCATCAGATGCATTAAGAACTGCAACCGAGTTGCAGTTCTAAGATTCTATTTAGGCACACCCAAGTATTTAAAAACAGAGTCAAAAATACTTCCAAGGACTATGTACTCGGCACATACCTCTACACCCAACTTGGTGCTGGGAGATGACTCACAAATATTTGCGATGTGAGTGAAATGTATTACATTACATATGTGGAACGTCTTTCTCTTATTAGGTAACGTCAATGAATAAGACAATGATAAAAGTCAGTTTCACCGAAAGGTCGAAGCAATGAGCGTGATAGCAACAAATTGGAATGTTATACGAAGTACGGCTAGAAGATCACTCTTTTAGCAGGCGACCAGGCGTAAATGAACAAATTTGATGCATTAAGAACTGCAATGCCACCGAGGCAAAAAAAAAAATCACAAGGCATAAGAGGGGGTACGCCGCCACCGTAGTTCCGCACGATGGATACCAACGGCATAGAGCCGTGGTTATGCGAGGAATAGAGACAAACTTTGTAGCAACACAGTCTATATAAGGACAGAATTGTAGTAGGCGCGTCGCTTATAAATGTACCGTGCTTGCAATCAGCCAAGCCATTTTGAAAATCCTGCTTTATTGTTAAATTTGCGGCTCTAACTTAGTAATGTTTGAAATTTGAAAAACAGCGCGTAGACGAAAACATGCTCTATTTTCGAAAACAGACGTAATTCCATTCCAATTCCATTCCGTGCAAAAGGTGCTTAACTCCATTCCCATTACATTCCTCCAAGCGTTGTCCCCCATTCGATTCCTATTGCATTCCGGGGGCGCGAAAATGTGGAATGATTCCGGAATCATTCCAATTCCGGAATGGCAACTCCGCAACACTGGCCACAAGGCACTGAAGGATTACAATCAGTGGACGGGTGGCGTTGATCGTATGAAATCTGAAAGGAATGCCTAAGTGGTAGACAGGCGGTCAAAGAAAAGATGGCACTGCACTTTTTATTTCATGGTTGACGCTGCCATCGTGAATGCCTTTATTCAGCACACAGGTGTTCACGGTGCTAGCAGCAAGGACTTGCTCCATTTCAAGCCCATTCTCGGGCGGCAGCTTATCGAACGGCAGACCTTCTTCATAGGACAATCACAGGCAGACCGCCATCGAAAAATTTCGCGCCACAGTGGTTCTGTACTTAGTGGCGGAGTTCCAGACGAAGTCCGTTTCCAAGGGAATGACCACTTTCCAAAGCCATCCAATACGAGAAGGAGATGCCGCGGGTGCTCCAGCAAGCGCACCGCAATGCGCACCAAGCTCATGTGCACAGCCTGTGAAGTGCCATTGTGTATGCAGGGCATCTGTCCCTTTCATTTAGCAAAATGAGCCTAAAATAATGTAACTTTATTTGTTGCTACCACCTCGTGAGCGTTGAGACATGTACTGTCCCGCCTCCCTTCTTTCCTTCTCGTGCGCAGTGGGAAACACGTTGTCCCACCTTCTGTGTCTAGACCATTATCTGGAAAGTGATGAAAACTTGTGGGGCCAACTTTTCTTAGCGTTAATAAAATGTTTTGGATAAAGGTACAACTTCCTTGTGCATGTGACGTCATGCCTCATAAAGGGTTAGAAAGGACCGAAGGTGCCAGGCAATTTTTTCATACGCATAGGCAACCACTAATGATCGTTTCTGCGTAAGTCGTGCACCAAAGTGCTACATCAATTTTGTCATTGTCACAAGCGTACAATACGACCTGACCAATATATAATTAGACAGAACTGAGTTCCCGAAGACAATGTCTTCCTAGGTTGCATCGACCCACATTCTATGACAGGGTATAACGAACGATGTCAATGCGAAACTGCAATGAACATTAGGAAAAGCAAAATAACTAAATAAGATTGACGAAATGCAAATAAACAAGCCTCAAATAGGACATAACAATTAGGATCCATGTCGGCGGTGTTGTGTAACACGATAAACCTGCGATAACTTACTTCTAGTTTCCAGTTCCCGGGCTCTCAGTTCATGTCACAACCTAAAAATATTATATACAGCAAAAGAAAAAGAGGAAACCGTACAAAAATAAAAACAAATTGACGAAAACTTCCAATACAATGCGCTTCCTTCAGAATTGTATAAAAATGTGAGACTCTTTTCTTCAATACAAGCTTCCGTTGTATTGAATAGGACAATGTCAATACAAGTTCAACACAAGATTCACCTGAAAAGACAACAATTTAGGTATTATGTACTCTATTATGGCACAGCTGTATACAGCTGTCCCTCACAAACCAACTACATCGTAGTCTAGGCTTCAAAAAGCTAGATTTGTGGGAGTTTCAAATAACAGGGAGCCAGGTTAGGCTAATATGTACTCTACTGCAGTTGAGTGAAAAGCTGTCGTGAAAGTGCAATGGCGGGCACGTTTGTTTAGAGCAAAGGTGAATAACTAAGTGTTCAATGTAGGCTGCGATGGGAGAGTGGTAAGCTTACACTACAGTAGTATAACGGCTCATACATCTGGACACAGTGGACAAAAAGTAGGGGAGCTCCGCACTAGTGGTGCGAAGACTGAGGTTGCAGCGGAGCCGGTGACGTACCCCTCCTCCTCACCCTATTTCTCTCTCTCTCCCTCTCTTCATTTCTTTCTCTTTTTCGGTATTTCTATCTTCCTTCCTCTTTCTCCCATTTCTTTCGCTCTATCTCTGTGTTTATCACTTCCTCTGTCTATTCATCTCACTCTCTATATCTTTATCTGTCTTTCTTTGATTCCCTCTCTTTCTCTCCATCTTTTTCTTTCTGCCTTTCGTTCTCTCTGTTTCCCTCTTTCTCTTTCTTTCTATGGTATGCCTTACTCTTTCCTCCTTCGTTAGAGTGGTGATTAGCTGAGAAAAGGCGTCAGCTTGGAGAGGACCCCAACAAAACGGGACGTCTTGTTTGAGAAGGTCAGTGAGTGGGCGTGCGAGTGCCGCGAAGTTTTTCACGAAACGGCGAAAGTACGAGCACAGGCCCACGAAACTGCGAACATCATGGACAGAGCGAGGAATGGGGAAGTTCGTTACAGCGCGGACTTTGGCCGGGTCTGGTCGTACACCGGAAGCGTCAACGAGGTGGCCCAACACAGTAATTTGACGAAGACCGAAGTGGCACTTCGAGGAATTGAGCTGGAGGCCAGCTTGTCGGAATATTGATAGAATGGTCGAAAGGCGTTCAAGGTGTGTTGCGAAGGTGGGTGAGAAGATGATCACGTCGTCCAGGTAACACAAGCACGTCGACCATTTAAATCCTTGAAGCAGCGTGTCCATCATTCTCTCGAAGGTTGCTGGAGCGTTGCAAAGACCGAAGGGCATGACCTTGAATTGGTAAAGGCCGTCAGGGGTAACGAATGCGGTCTTCTCACGATCCATGTCGTCTACAGCAATTTGCCAGTAGCCAGATCGGAGGTCGAGAGATGAAAAGAAGGTGGCGCCATGGAGACAGTCGAGTGCGTCGTCGATACGTGGAAGAGGATACACGTCTTTCTTGGTAATTTTGTTGAGGTGCCGATAATCAATGCAGAAACGCCAGGAGCCGTCTTTCTTCTTTACTAATACCACGGGGGAGGCCCAAGGGCTAGACGATGGCTCGATGATATCTTTCGCTAGCATTTTGGCCACTTCTTTTTGAATCACTGCTCGCTCTGATGCAGACACGCGGTAAGGCCTACGGTGGATGGGTGCAGAGTCACCGGTGTTAATTCGGTGAGTGACAATCTTAGTCTGTCCCAAGGGACGATCATGGATGTCGAAAATGTCACTATACGAGGCTAAGACCTGGGAGAGAGCGTCGGCCTGATCAGGGGAAAGGTCTGATCCAATCATGTTTCGAAAAATGGCGGCGTCAGAACCGGGCAACCGTGAGACTTCAGCTTGGTCCGGAGCAGTTACGGCGACAACGTTGATGTCATCGTCGGTTATAGCTGTAAGTTGGGCCAGCGACATCTGGTAGGGCAACACTTGGGGGATGAGGCCGAAATTGAGGAGCGGAAGGAAGACAGAGTTATCCACTATGGTGGCGATAGTATGCGGCACAGTAATATTGCGCGTAAGCCGTGCGTCTGTTATAGGTGTAACGATGTAGTCGCTGTCGGGAACTGGAGGGGTCGATGACAAACAGACGTACGTCACTGCTCGAGGTGGCAGGCGAACAAAAGTGGTTGGGCTCAAGCGGCTGACGGGCTTTTCACAGTTATCGGCGAGAAGAGGAAGATCGAGGCTGAGTGTACCAGAAGAACAGTCAATTAAGGCCGAGTGTGCCGAAAGGAAATCAAGGCCAAGTATGAGGTCATGAGGGCAACGAGCTAGAACGGCGAAAAGGACGACGGTGTGACGACCGCCAATGCTGACACGAGCAGTGCACATTCCGATTACTTCTACAGTACCGCCATCGGCAACACGTATTGCCTGTGTCGTGGACGGCGTCATAATCTTCTGCAAACGGCGGCGTAGAGGGGCGCTCATAATAGACAGGTGCGCGCCTGTGTCAACGAGGGCGGTCACAGAAACATTGTCGACTTTTACTTCAAGCAGGCTGTGGTGTGTGGGCAGCGTCAGTAGAGGATTTGTAGGCGTCGACGGTATTGCAGCTTCACCTCCATAAGCTACAATATCTAGTTTTCCTGCTGCGAGCGTCCAGAGAAGGTCGGCGAGGGAAAGCGTCGAGGCTGCGGAGAGCGGAACTGGCGGTGTTGCGGCGACGGCGAGCGGGAGTAGCGGCGAACGGGCGAAGTAGCGTCATTGGTGAGAGGTACGTGAGAGGACGAGTAGAAATTGGAGGGTGCAGCGGCTGAACGTGTAGAAGTGGTAGGGCGCATGTAGGTAGGGTAGGTCTGGCGTGGTGGGTTTGACCAGCGGCGACGGCAATAGCGAGAAACGTGCCCTGGCTGGTGACAGGAAAAGCAGATAGGCTGGTCATCGGGTGTTCGCCATTCCGTAGGGTTGCGGAAGGACACTGTAGGAGAGGATCGGCGAGCGTTCCCTGTGGAGTAAGGCGGTACTACAGGGCGAGTCAGGGGACATGCTGAAGGAAGGCCGAGGTTTGCAAACTCCTGCCTGACCACAGCTTGAATGAGGGCCACCGATGGCTGTGAAGGGTCAGTGGTGTGTGCCGTAAAAACGGGTGGTTGAATGGGAGCAGGACAGGCAGCTTCAATCTCCCGACGAACAATGCGTGTGACATTGTCATAGGTGGGCGGCTGGGGAGCGGCTTCACAAGATGAGGTTGCGGCCGTGTTGGGAAGCCGCGTAAATCGCTGAGTTATACGGCGGCTCTTGGCTTGTTCAAACCGTCGGCACTCTTTGATGATTGATTCGACGATGGCAACGTTGGTATAAACAAGCAGGTTGAAGGCATCGTCTGCGATACCTTTCAGCACATGCGATACCTTCTCTGACTCAGGCATGTGCTCATCAACCTGGCGACAAAGGGCGATGACGTCGTGAATGTACGCGACGTACGATTCCGTAGAGGTCTGTGCTCGAGTTGCCAGTTGATTCCGCGCAGCCATCTGCCGTCCAGCGGTGTTGCCAAAAAGGTCGCGGATCTTCTCTTTGAAGGATTCCCAGCTCGTAATGTCAGATTCGTGCGTCTCGAACCACACCCGCGGTGGGCCATCAAGGTAGAAAAGTACGTTGGCGAGCATAAGGGTCGGGTCCCACCTATAGCTGGCGCTGATGCGTTCATACAGGTTGATCTATTTGTCAATGTCAACGCCATCCTGTCCGGAGAATACGCCAGGATCACGAGCAGGAGGTAGGACTACGTAGGTGGAAGCCACGGGAGGGGCAGGCGGTGATGACGATGTTCCGTCAACTTGTGACATGGTCGGACTCGCGATGATACGGCCGTTGGGGAGCTTCGTGATGAGTACAGGGAACAACCAGCGCCTCCACCACAAAGATGTTACGTAAAATGACACGAGGCGTGACTATTTACAAGTGTATTTGCACTGATGTGCACAGCATCGGTCAAGATGGAGGACAGCACCCACAGCAGACCGACAGGCCAGTCCTCTTTGTCGTCTTCTGTATGCAGAATATCTGGCTCTTGATGGGTTAGCTACGTAGCAATATATAGTACGAGAAGGTGAAATCCATCCCTCAGCGCGCGCTCCGTTCCATTGGTTACGATGAAACGCGGCGTCACGTCACGGGCGGTCGAGAAGGTTGGGTGGTGTCTTCAAACTACAGGCACATTCTTTCATTTGTTCGTCGTTCCACTGAGCGCAGAAGTGCACCCATGCAAGAAAAGTGACAGAAAGTTCTGCTAACTATATATCTTATGTGTGCGCGGGCAGTTTGAATCCATTTTCAAGCGTTTAATGTCTGCACTAAGTATCCTTTAGAATTATCAGCACCATGGCGAGATTAGTTCCGACCGAGCGCCTTACAATACGGGTAGAGCTAATCGCCGAGGCCACGTGTATAATCACCATGCTCGGCCTGTGCATACCAGCGTGTTGGTCGGCCGGCGCGCGCCTTCATCGACCTCTTATTAATCGTCTGCTCGCTCCCCGAGCAGGTGCGCCCGGCTCATTAGCTAATTGGCTGGGCGGTATACTTAGCTAAGTCAGGACATGCTATGACGAAGCTGATTAGCCAAATCATGCTAAGGCCTAGTTAATTAAGCCACGTCTTACTAATACCACGCTAATGAAGCCGTGTAAAGATAAGAAAGAACTAATTAAGATCATGCTAATTAACACGGCGCTAATTAGGAGCACGTAATTAAAACCAAAATAATCAAAATCTTACTACTCACTAAGATCGTATTAATTAGTATAGTGATAATAAGGATTATGGTAATTACCTCTGTACAATTCAGGACCTTGCGAATTAAACCTGAGTAATTAATTTCGTGGTAATTCAAACATTAACAATCAATACAGGACTATTCAAGACCATGTTAGTTAGTACCGAGCTAATCAGGCCCATGATAATTAACACGGCGCTAAATAGGAGCACGCTAATTCAGACAAAGCTTATGACAAACTTTTTCACCAAGTACGCGGTAATTAGGATCACTCTAATTGACAATATGTTAAGTACATTCGCGCTAATTAGGGCCTTGGTAATGAAATCTGAGTAATTAATGTCATGTTAATTAAAACATAACCAATACAGTCATAACTATTCCCTGCCACGTTAATTTAGGCCTAGCTAATCAATAGCACCAATATTGAGACCGAACTGACATGGTCATTACTCAGAAGCAGACCAAGCATACTGAGTAGACCAGCCACCTAATAAGCTGGAAGAAGTTAGGTGAGAACAAGCTCCTCCGATGCTACGGACATACGAGCGCTATGGGACGGGGACATAGACAAGAGGTACACAGGACAGGCGCTATGAGCGCCTGTCCTGTGTACCTCTTGTCTATGTCCCCGTCCCATAGCGCTCGTATGTCCGTATCATGTATGAACCAACTTGCCCAAACACAAGTCTTGCTCCTCCGATGCCCCAGCCTTGCACAAGTAGTGCAAGGCTAACCAAATTATTTTATATGTAAAGAAGCTGCTGAGTAGCGTCCGCCACATCAAACACTTGACAGGCACACTGGCGCTATGACAGTCACGAGTTGAACTGGGGCCTTTTCAGAATCAAGGAGTTCGTGCCCGAGTTCGCACGTCAATCAATTTGATTGACAGACACCCGCGCCGAATGTCGGGTCCGCCCACCGCGTTTCCTCTTGCCGAGCAGCAGTACTCACGGCGCAAAGCCAGCGAGTGGCACGATTCATCTGTCAGCTTAATGACACAGACTATGCACACACGCACGGATAACTAAAGGTTATATCATCATGTGGCTACGATGTCTCGCATTCACTTTCACCACGCTCACGACGTACCACTCACAGCCACGAAGCAAGCACCCCTGGTGGGATTTGCGGCGAGAACTGTTATTATTTACCTGTTTGTGGAGACAATGTTTCTACCGATTCGTTACTACAGAAAAATCTTCAGACGTGTAATGTAAGTATAGCAGTAACCTGTCCATTTATTTATCTGTAATATTCGAGAGAAGCGAAACGAGCTGCACGAGAGTGCTGCGTGTGCGCCCTTGTTGCCTTCGAGAGTGGAAATTTTCATGCTGCAGGTGGAACGAAAGAACTTGCCCGAAAGAGGACAAACGCCCACGAACACGCTGACATCGCTGCACTGTTGAAATGTTGACTGAGTGGCGGCGCAGACGTGTTCGCACGCGGTCTTCCTTTCAAAACCGTCGCAAATGCCGCACATGCATTTGTGACGCCATGCTCGTGCTTGTAGCCGTTTTTATCAACGCTGCTATCGCGCGCTCCGCATTGTCTTCCTATCATGACCGTCGTAGGGCGGGCTCGGAGCAAACTCGTGTGCCCGAGAAGCTCGGGGCCATCCTGCATAGCACCCCAATGGTTTGTATTTCCGCGGTTGCTTCTCTCGATGTTTGTTCTGGAGCAGGCATTCGACACCTTGGAAAGCGCACCTTTCTCCCTTTTCTTGATATGTCTTCCGATTAGTCCCGATTGATACAAATCAGATCCTGGGCAGGAACATCTGTAGGAGCAGCAAACTTGGGTCCCTTTTCCAGCAGTCTGATATGTCCTCGGGAAGGTGAACACTTCCCAGCACTTCGAAGGGCTTGCAGCTTCTTGGAACTTTTTTGCATAATGGCTTCGCAAGAGGTTGACAATACATAGCCATCTTGTCTCAATTCGCCGTGCCTGATTTGAACTCCCGCAGTTTCCTTGTGGTTAGCCACTCCGGCTAAGCCGCAAAACACAATATTCGTAAAGAGTCTCGAAACAATCGAACTTGCCGCCGCAGCTACGATTTTAAAGTTTTACTGAGTCTTTTTAGGTGATGCCATGGAGACTTGACAGCACCGAAAAGGACACCAACCTCCTGAGGTAAAATTCCCTTGCGGACGCAGAAGGCGTAGCACCTTGCCCGGCAGGGAGCGTCAATAATATGGGCAACAAAAGCATGGGCGAGTTATGACAGAGGCTGCACACAAACTAGTACATCGGTCCGTTCTGCTAAAGTGCAATGATTTGGCTTTTCTATGTGTATTCTACCTTTAAGCGGTTTCTAACAAAGGGGCCTAGCGATTTCTAAACTGATCAGTAATAGAAAGTGGAAGGAAATTAGCTTACGGACAGCATCTCGATTCCACCCACATTCCGTCTACTTTATTTGAGCCGTGCACTATTCACTTCATCCATTATTTATTTCCTGTAAAGCAAACTTTAAGTTTATTTGTAAGGAAACACTTTCGAAGCTACAGTGCTGATGGGCTCGACTCACCAGTCTGTTAGCCAATTTCGCGTACTGTGACATGCCAGTTCACGTTAAAGAACTCAAGGAGATTCAAATTACCCGAAGCCCTTTACAACGACGTCTCTGAGACTGAGTCGCTCTAGGAGGATAAATTAACCATTTGAGAACACAACCAACCAACCATCTCTCCCCCAATTTGAGCCCCGAAGGGGTAAGATCGGCGATGTAGAACACATCACGTGGTTATGGGACCGTGTTGTGAAGAAAGGCGAACGTCGCTCTTCAGCCTAAACATGAAACGTTTTCCTCCCGAGGGCTTTCGTTACGGAGCAGGGAGGTAACCAAAGCGAGCTTATGACTCGCGCTTATAGGGAATTCTTCGTTCAATGGGAACATTGCAATACCATATCCCAATCACGAAAGAAGTTGCGCTGGTTACCGAGTATTTTGCAGCAGGGATAAAGATTGGCTGCTTCCTTCAGTGTAGCACACGTGATGCCCCGGACATGAAAGGGCACCACTAGACCTGTTATTGATGTTTCGTGCGACTAGGAGCCGCTTGTCCCTCTAAGAAGGTTGTAAGGTGCTGGGAACCCCGCACATATTTAATAGACTTCAGTCTCATTCGTTCTCGCAATTAACCAGACATTTCTCTCCTCCAGATAAGAACGGGCATGCACCACCATGCACTGAATCAAGAAAGAGCTCACAATTTTATTCCTCCGGTATATAACGCTTGTTTAAAGGGCCTGCCGTTATCTTAGAAGGCTACGAATGCCTATCGCTCTTTTAAAGGGCCTGCTGTTATCTTAGAAGGCTACGAATGCCTATCGCCTTTTTTTTCGATACGCGGAGTTCCTATGTGCTCCTTCGACACAGGCCTGTTAACGCAAGAATATTTCCAAAACATGTACGGTGTGTACGCGTTCAAGGAATAAATTGCGACATGGAAAACTTTAAGCATAACAAGTGGTCTGCAAAACTGCTCGACGTGAGCACGTCATGTCTCAATGAATCTGGGTTATAAACGTGATGTTGACTCTGATGTAAACGTACGACGCCGATGTGACTCAAACTGAAGACAGCAGTAGCGAATGTATGTGCATCACTTAGTCCTAAATTGGCGCATTAATTGCGCGAGGGCTTTACTGAATTAAATTTACATATGGCGGGGCCCAATGGGCTTTTAGGCCTCTTTCTTGGGTTCGAAGAAAAGATAAAGAACTTCATATTGTCAGTGTAAGAAGCTATCGTCGAGCCTTTATGAATTTTTCATTCAGAATATAAATACAGCTCCGAAGGCTTGCTGTATCATAACGGGTCTCAGCATACAGCGTCGACGCTGATTATACTTTTCTAGTGCTTGTACTGTTGAACTGTACACCCTGCCAAAGCAATGCCTCCTGAGCGCATGTGGCATTCTTAATAAATATATAAACACCCGTTATATCTCCGTGGTTCCGAAGCTTCTCGCAGTATATTTGAAAGTGGGAATGGAAGAAAATGGAGCATCAGGAAGCTGTTGTACCGACCATTTCATAAGCAGCAGCAGGGCCTGCTCGTCCCAAATCTGCACCCTGTCCATGAGTACTGAGTCCGGGTGTACAGGCCGGTTACGTTGGTGACGCAGCGACGGCGAGTACCGGGGACCGTCGCTTGGCATCGCTGCAAAAAAAGAACGCTCAATGTCACCTCTATTCTGTAACACTTCACGCACGGGAATTTGGTTTGGCACATGTGAAACTATTTACAAGTTTTCGACTGCAGATAATATTATGTTTCGCTATAAGATCTCATGCACCCTTTCGTAATCTTTTACAACATCATGGCATGTTAGCGATGCAACGCTTGCTTTAAACAGCTTCAAGTTGCTCAAGCAGCGAAGCTGCTACTATGTCTAGAACAATCCGGAAAGGGAGACACAAATATCGGAAGCCTCAACGCTGAAAGCGAGACGTGAGCTACACGGAGAATTTGAGTGTGTGTGTTTGTGTGCGGGGGATGTTGGCGTGTGTGGGCGTGCGTTCAAACGAGCTGGGGGAGGGGGAAGCCATCCTTTGCGAGAAAAATCAAATATAATATAAAACTACCTAGTGTAACTTTTTCATCAAAGTGCCTACATTACGGCACAAGTTTCTATAAAAAAGTTTCTTGAGGCATGTCTCTTCACATTGAAATACCTACACCGCCCACCTCTCAATCAGCACTACGCCCCTAGAAGGATCAACATGTGGCGCGACCCCGACCATCGTTCACTCTGCTGCCACTGCGGAGAAGGCGGCCACACCTAACACCACTGCCAGTTCCGCGAGGTAGGCGTACTGCAGGCTTCGCCGTCCACGCACTGCGTCCACAGCCGCGACCATGACCACGCGATAACGTCGACTATCTCGAAGCAGCTGAGTGGAGAGAAGGACGTCGATCGCGCTTGGCGCCGGCAGGACGCTACCGTTCTCTGCAGCGTTGGCCGTACAATGGCGCAACTCGGAGCTGGTCAGATGGTGCGCATCCAGAAAACTAAAGGCGGGAACCGATGCAGGGGCGGCTGCTGTTCGTCGAAATACCGAAGAACCTCCATCGTCGATGACAACGTTGAAAGATCGTTCTCGTCGACGTAGCGAGGATACGCGACCATAGAGAAAAAAATTAAGAACCGGAGATCACGCACAGCGTAACGATGAAGCAACGAAGCAACATTAACAGCAGCTGTCAAGCCAGCGCAGCAGTCGTTCGACGCCGCGACCTGACGGTAAAGACGACCTCGACGTGCTTCGCGACGCTACACAGACACCGCTATATTGGACATTGGAGTGAACTACTCCGTCTTGAGTGTATCCTTTGCCGTCAAGAATAGAAATGTTAAGACGACATGAGAAGGCCCTCCAAGTCCGAACAGCTGGAGGACGCTTCAAAATACCGCTACGACTGGAATGTTCACGACAAGAGTCGCTGTTCAGGGCCACACTGTTCAAGATCACACCCTGCGACATTCATTTTCTTCAAGTATGCTCACGACGTATAATTCTCGGTATGCACTTCCTAAGTCAACATGTAGTTGTCTACCTCAGGACGAGTCGACATCTCTGTCTTGCGGTCAAGCATAGCCGCCGAACACGGCACCGAGAAAACATTGCATATGCTCAAAGATCAAGTCACCATTCCGCCTAGAATATAGCGTCTTCATTTCGGTCGGCACTAAGAAATCCGCAGATATAGAAGGTATCATTGAGGGTGACTAGCACCTGTTTGTCAAATGCTAGACTTGCGTCGCAAGAGGAAAACTTCGGCAGATCCCACTTACCATGGGAGTCGATGTTATGCGAAGCACGCGGCGGGAAGGTGACTATGGCGCAATCTTTTTTAAAGACGATAGTCTTTCTTGGGGAACTTAAACGCAGAAATTTTGGTCTGTCTGTCTGTCTGTTAGTCTGTGTGTCACCCGATTCAGCCACTCCGCCAAAGTTGGACCACTTGCTTAGCGCCCACCCATCTTGATCTGGTACGGCTGTTCATACTTCTGAACGTTGTCGATCAAAAAGTAAATATTACGCATATCTGAGACGGAACATCACTAGGTAAGTATTAGGTGGTGTGTTCCTTTAATATAATATGCATAGATACATAATTCTAAAGACCTTAGTTTCTTAAGCTGCGCTGAAAATGCGACGCGCCGACGAAAGCCCTCTGCCACGGAGGAAGCAAAGAACTTTCCTCCTCCGTGCCCTCTGCACAAGCTCGTTTCCCGACGTAGTACGAGATGGCGCCCATATCTCACGCAGCGTTGAATTACTGCATATGCTACTTTTAGGTAGCAGAGTTGCGCATCTGCCTTCCAAACGCCGCTAGTAACCATGCGTTGCGGAGAAGCTGACGCTGGAGCTAATTTATGTATTTCTTGATGGCGCCACTGCAGCGAACTGGATTGACACTAGTCAATCACATTAAAGTAAATTACCGGTCTTCGAGACGCCAGTGGCCCGGTAGGCATTTCGCCTGCAAAAACGGAGTGAGTCTTCGCGACATAGCCATGGTTGCTAGCCAGACCTATGTGCAACTCTGCTACTTAAAGGTAGCATATACAGTAACTCTAACGCAGCGCTCCTCTATCGTCTCCGACGACATTTGCAGCGAAGCACGCAGATACGCGGCCAATTTTTTACTGACTGAAATATTACAAAATGACGCTAATGATTTGTATAAGTTTTATACGCAGACATATATGTTAAAGAGCCGCATATGGGTTATATAACCAGCTGTTTACAGTTGGGTAACGATGCCAATGGCAACGTGGGTATTACCAACACCAGAACCGGTAAGCTGATATGTAGTGCTTATACTTGTCCCTTATGATGGAGAACGCAGCACGTTTCACGAACCCGTGTGCAGTGTGTGGAAGAAGTTCTTGACAGTTCTTGAACAATTAAGGTCATCAACGCCGTGGTCAGTGAGCACCAGCAGTCTGTTTTTTTTTTTCACGCTCTCGCAATTAAATTACCAATGTTTGTTCTCGCCGTTCCTGGGTAGATATTGTCACGTGGTCGTGACGTCGACGAAGACAGCAGTCAGCACGTCCGAGATGAAACTGTTTATTTGGCCGAACTTGTGGCCGGGAAACTGAAACAGAGCGTCGACCGTCGATCAACTGACAAGCAGTCAAGCGCGTCGGCTTTTATACAGGCGCTGTCGAACTTTCCAGCGATATCGCTGGAAAGAACCTCAAGTAGAGTCAATCACCTGTGCCGCATTCTCGTACACCGCGGCTCGTGGTAAACGGGTTTGTGCCACACGTGTCTGGAGGAAAGAGTTTGACGACGTACGCGACAGGATTTTCACGTCATTCATGTCATGACCCGACAGCCATATTCGTCAAATCCTCTTACCCTCCCTTGTCAATTTATTTTTTGTACACCAAGTTAAGGAGGCGGTCATGAGAGCACCAAGACGTAGGCGGCTAGATAGATTGATAGATAGATAGATAGATACGTAGATAGAAGCGCTCAAAGTGCAAAAGGTTCGCTAAGAAATGCTTCGCATTTAAAGGGACACTTAAGAGCAGAACAATTTTTTCTCGCATTAGTAAAGTAGTCGTCCACGATACCAAAAACACCACGCTTTCTGCGCGAAGACGCTTAATAAGCGAGAAAACGCGCAAAAAGAAAATACAGATGGCGACGCCACCTGGAATTCCCGCACCATTTGCCGTGACGTCACATATTTTTTGACGGCGCCTGCTTGGGCCTGCGTAGTTCCTAATCGGTTCAATCGAAGCACATTGTCCTCTGAGGGGGCCAGAGACTTGACATAACGAGTTTGTGGAAATTTCGTCGAGCCAGTGGCGCCAAAATACGTTAAATGCTCTTTGAAATATTTTACGTCACGAATTACAAAGTTCGGCGGGAAATTTAAAAATGAAACTTTGAATTTGGTTTTCTCCTCTAATAATAAACCAATGGTGGTGAAATAATTAAACTACACAATAGTTCTCCGAGCACACTTTATCAATCTAAACCAATTCATTGTTTCTCTTTAGTGTCCCTTTAATAGACGAACTGCGTGGAGGGAAAGCAACGATGATGCTCACAAAGTTCAGCAATGAGTAGAAGCACATCAACAAAGGCTCATGGACATAGAAGAAATTGTGGAAGGTAGGAACACTTTCACCCTCACAGATTCTACCGAAGCTCCTCCGATGTTCCGTCCTCTTGGACCTGTTTTTCTCATCAAAGTCCTCCAAGGCATAAGTGAGAAAAGTTCAAAGGGTGGCTCCGGTAATGCAAAGGCTGCTTCGCTGCTTCATCAAGAATTCAACAAAAGCCCTGTCGCTAGAGATGGCACGGGATCATGTGGCCGACCACCGTCCGTCAGATACCGAGACGAGTTTCGGCCTGAAAACGCGAGGCCATAAAGCCACAAGTCGACGAAATGCTTCCTGATGAAATCATACAGCCATCGAAGAGTCCGTGGGAATCGTCTTTAGTAATAGTGAAGAAGAAAGATGGATCCCTGAGGTTCTACTTCGATTATCCTGGTTTCAACAATACCACTAAAAAGGGCGCTTACCTCCGCGAACGGATAGACGCCATGCTGTACCCACTCTGTCATGCAAGTATTTATTCTTAAGGAATATCAAGACGAGCTACTGGCAAACTCAAATCGACCGAAAGGGATGGAGGGACTTAAGACCGCCTTCATCACGCCAGACAGCGTATTCGAGTCCGGTTATAGGTCATGCCGTTCGGGCTTTGCTCGGCACCTGCGACGATTCAGAATGCAATGGACATTGCGTTCACAGAGCTGAAATGGCACTTCTGTCTCATCTACTTGACTGAAGTCGCTTTTGCTATTAACTTCGATGATCATTTTAGACGCCTTTTGACAGTGCTACAGGTTATTGATATCATCCGGGCTCACCGTGAAACTGGAAAAGTGCCATATCGCGTACTAGGAAATACTCTTCATGGGGCACACTATCAGCAAGCTTGGGGCTCGGTGAGGCCCTCAGAAGACAGCAGCCATCAAGAACTTCCGCGAGCCAGTCGACAAGAAAGCAGTGCGTTGGTTTCTTCGCCTATCTGTGTGCCCACTGTGGACGCTCAGTGAAAATTTCTTCTCCCGCATCGCCGCACCGCTGTCGGTCCTCGCAAAATGTGACGTCGAGTTCAAATGGGAAACGCCACGGATCGAAGCTATTTAGGAGCTAAAACGACACCCGCAGTAGCCTTCCTCCCTTTCCCATTTCGACGAACAAGCCAAAATCGAAATTCACGCTGATGCAAGCAGTGCAGAGCTCGGCGCCGTGCTTGTACAGAGAAGAGTGGATCTTGAAACGGCCATTGCCTATGCTTGCCGATCGGTATGAAACACCGAAGCCAACTAACTATTCCGCGACACAAAAGGAATGCCTAGCTGATGAACTGGCATTTATGCGAGTTGGATGGGGTTAAACGTCCTGAATGGTTTAGCGCGAAACAGACGAGGACAGAGCACACCAGCGTTGTCTCAGAACTACCGCTATTAGCACAAAAACACCTATTTGAAAGCTTTGTCAAGCCGCAGTACTGCGGCTTTTTTTCCGTCACCCCCATATTTCTCTATGAGAAATAAAAGTTGATTGATTGATTGATTGATTGATTGATTGATTGATTGATTGATTGATTGATTGATTGATTGATTGATTGATTGATTGATTGATTGATTGATTGATTGATTGATTGATTGAGAAGCTATGCCACGTGAACGCACGCCGATGACGTCATGAGAGGATAGATGCGAAAGTCAGAGGGGTGGGTGAACCAAGTACAATCTGTATGTAGTTGACGGAACCATTAAAAATCAAATCTCTGTGTCATGCAGGGCTATCGAAGGCATGTTTACACAACTGGTGCCTTTTTTTTTTGTGAATGTCGTAAGGTTCTGTAATTTCGCTGGTAGCGCGGTAACCTTGCTGTGGTGCCTAGTATATAACCTCGCTATCATTTGAACAGTGCAAACGCACGTTCTTTTGCTTTTAGCATTCGACAAGCGGAGCAATTTCCCTCAAGACATACGAGATAGCGATTAGAAAGCGCGGGAAAATGGACACTTCAAGCTTCTACCGTGTGATCGGTTGGTACCTCTTCGTTCTGCTTTGTCTCAAATTAGTAAAGTTATTACATCCACAGAAAACCATTTATTTTGAAAAAATTCGGCAGATCCCAAGTACCGTGGAAGTGAGTGTAACGCGAAGCATGCGGCGCGAAGGTGACTGTGGCGTAATTTTTTTTACTGAGCGACACGTTACGAAATCATGCTAAAGATTTGTATAAATTTTATACGCACACATATATGCTTTGCAGCCGCATATGTGTTATAAACCAGTTGTTTAATGTTGGGTAACGCTGCCAACGGCAACGTGGGTATTACCAACACCAGAAGCGGTGAGCTCATATGTAGTGCTTATACTTGTCCGTTATCGTAGAGAAAGCACGCACGTTTCACGAACCCGTGTGCTTGCATGGAAGGGGTTCCTAACAGTTCTTTAACAAGGTCATCATCACCGGGATCAGTGAGCACTAGACGCTGGTCATGACTTGTTATCGGATCCGGTCGCGATCGCGGTGGCGAGGGGTCCATGTGTAGTGAAGTATGAGTTATAGTACAGCTGTTAGAAATCGTGGATGCCTCGGTCATTTCGTCGACAAATTGTCTGTATATAGAGCCGGCGACTTGTCGGAATCTGAAGTCACCCATCGCGTTGGTGAGGTTTAGGCCGTTGAGGCTGGTAGGCCTGGATAAGGCTACGTAGACCAACATCAGTGGATGACGCTTGTCGCATTCGTAGGCTACCTGGGCGTATGTGACCTACGTAGCCTAGTCTACAAATCGGCTGTCAATCAATCTGTCATCATCCTCGGTCAGCATGAGGCCATCGCCCAGCCTCGGTAGAAATGAACAGGACACTGCGTCGGTCTGGCGGAATAAGTGCACTTTACGCTGCGATGATGTGAATATCATGCGTAACTTTCGTTAATGTATTCCTCCGGGGCCGAGCAATGCTTCAATATAGCTTGCTGAATTATAGGAATGCAAATGTAATGCTTATTAGAGTGCTATAAAAGCGGAGCCAACACAGGAATCACGGACGTTAATCTGATATGACGCCTGTATTGTAGGACTACCTATGTAGTGTTTATTGCTTTCTTGTAAAATTAGATACCCAGCACCACAACCACAACTGATGTTGCACCGCCATTACGCCTGCTGTTTTTCCAAACCAGTTCGTAGACGCAAAACGGAAAGGCGAGCTAGTTGGTACTGATTCTACTATTACACTACTATTACACCATTATGAATCAGTTCGTAGACCTGACGTGGCTTTGTGGTAGAATACCCGATTGCCACGCAGAATGCTTGGGTTCGATTCCTGCTTGCATCCTGATTTCGTCGGGTCAACGCTGCCGATGCCGGTTTTTCTTAACGCTCTCGCATTCAAATTACTAATGTCTGTTCTCGCCGTTCCTGGGTAGATATAAACTGTCAATCACCTGTGGCGCATACCCGTACACCGCGGCCGGTGGTAAACGGGTATGTGCCATATGTGTCTCGAGGAAAGGGTTTGACGACGCACGCGACAGGATTTTCACATTATGCATGTCATGACCACACAGTCATATTCATCAAGTCCTCTTACCCTCCCATGCTAATTTTGGTCTACACTAAGTTAAGGAGGCGATCACGAGAGCACCCAGACGTAGGCGGCTAGATAGATAGAGAGATACGCAGATAGAAACGCTCAAAGTGCCAGAGGTTCGCTAAGAAATGCTTCGCATTTAAAAGCAATCTGTCTTGATTGTCCAATAATATATATATATATATATATATATATATATATATATATATATATATATATATATATATATATATATATATATATATATATATATATATATATATATATATATCAGGGGCGTAGCCAGGGGGGGTGCTTATGGAGCTTCAGCCCCCTCCCCGAAATTTTTCGTGCTCTCATACACCACCAACCAGTGGCGTCACCCGGGTGGTGGGATTTATTGGGCTTCAGCCTGATTATCATTTATTTAATTATTTATCTTTTTCTGACCCTCAAAATGTTAGCAGAAGCAAGTTTGATATCGGGCTCTACACAGATGGCTCAAAAGTGGATGATGACACAAAACATCAACTGCTAGCTTCTCCTTGTATTCCTCCGCCGTGCTATATCTTTAAGTCTATGAACGATTTTAAGCAGAAACGAAGGTTTACGTGGCTTGGCTGGACAGGTACCGATGGCTTAGCTACTCAGCGCTTCAAGAGGGTGCGTTTTGCCGAGTGTGTGTCCTTTTTAGCAGAAGTGAGATTGGCAAGGGCCAACATGCGCGCACTAAGGCCCTCGTATCCAAGCCATTTCAAAAGTGGAAGCACGCCCTCGAAGTCTTCGGTGCACATGAAGTCACTAAATATCACACTGACGCTCATCTGGTAGCCGATAGTTTTCTTCAAACCTTCTCAGGATGTGTGCCCAGTGTTGTTGATCAACTGGACCATGGCAGGCAAATTCAAATAAGAGAGACCCGAAGGAAGTTACAGCCTATTGTTGAGACAGTTCTCTTTTGCGGGCGGCAAGGTGTGGCTCTCCGTGGACATAGAGACAGTGGTCCCATGGATTCAAGCACAGCCTCCTCTACAAATACAGGCAACTTCAGAGCGCTGCTTCGCATGCGCGCGGATTGTGGCGACACAGATCTAAAAAAGCATTTGGAAAGTTGCCCAAATAAGGCCTCATATTTTAGTCCAGATGTACAAAACCACATTATAGAAATCTCTGCTGCAATCATCAAGGAAAGCCTAGTCGCAAAAGTAAACGCTGCAGGCTGCTTCTCCGTACTTGCTGATGAAACGACGGATGTTGCTGGTATCGAGCAGCTTACTGTTTGTGCAAGGTACCTTAATAAGGATGCGAACGGAATCGAAGAAGTGTTCTTATAGGCTTTGTGCCAATTCACGACCAAATGGCCGGGCCCTCGCCGACACCATCATAAGGCTCCTTATAGAAATGGGAATTAACATGCAGCATCTCTGTGGTCAAGGCTACGATGGTGCAAGTTCGATGGCCGGCAAAACGAATGGTGTTCAAGCTGCTGTTCGTGAGAAATATCCAGCCGCACTCTATGTACTCACAGCACCAGTCACTCCCTTAATCTACTTCTGTGTGCGGCATGCTCCATCACAGACATCCGAAACTGTTTTGGGACTCTGAAGGCGACGTCAGTCTTTTTCCGTAAATCTTCTAGCCGCTCACACGTTTTGCGAAAAATGATAAGTTTGAGCTGTCCTGAGTCTACAAGGCAGCGCCTTTTGGGACTATGCGAAACGCGCTGGGCCGAGAAGCACGATGCAGTGCTTTCATTTGTGAGCCTCTTTGAGCCGTTGATCGCAGCACTAGAGGAGATTAAGTTTAACGGAAATGGCGAAAGTCCAGTGCAGGCAAACAGTCTAATGTTGGCACTCTTTTCACCAGCGTTCCTTGTAAGCCTGCATGTGACGGAGCACGTGTTAGCACTGACTTTGCCACTGTCAAAGAAGCTGCAGACGAGGAGTATCGACATGAGCGCTGCCATTGACGACATAGAAGTGGTACAGCAGACAATTGAAAGTGACCGCAAGAACACGAATGCTTCATTCTCAAAAATATTTGCACAAGTGCAGGCATTGGCAGAAAAACTGAATGTGGAGATCACCAGCCGTCGAGCCGGTGTCCGGAAGCAAAACCTTGTGAGCAATGCATTCGAAAGCGCGGAAGAATATTTTCGCAGAACCCTGTTCATTCCGTTCATGGACCACGTACTAGCCCAGTTAAACCAACGGTTCGAAAAGCACAGGGCACTTCTAAAGGACTTTTCATAATTGTACCATCCGCAATACCACCAATGCCAAGATGATCGGGAGAAAGGAGCAGAAAATCTCCTGACCGTTTTTGCGCATGACGTCGAAACGAGGGCTGGTTTTGGAGAACTGCGACTATGGTGGACAAAGTGGGCGAACAAAGCAGCAAACCAGCGCCCCGGTACTGGAACCGATGCCTCTCTCATTGCGACAGCAGGTTCTATGCGAATGTGTACAAGCTACTCCGGATTCTAGTCACCCTTCCAGTGACCACTGCCAGCGCAGAGAGAACGTTTTCAAGCATGAGGTTACTGAAGAACTACTTACGCTCCACGATGTCTGAGGAACGCATGGTTGGCCAGGCACTTCTGTACGCCCACAGAAATGTCGACATCAGCGTGTCGGAAGTCATTGACCGTTTCGCTAAGCTTCCTCGCCGGGTCAACGTTGTCCTTTGATACCGAGCAGGACAAAAATCAGCGCAAACGAAAGGAAAAGACACTGCTGTTCCAGAGTTCAGGTCAATGAGCCCGTAATTCTGACGCAATATTATTGTTCACCACCTTTTAAAGCCGTGAGGATTTTGTACCTTTTAGCAGTTAACACTGTGACCTAATATAAACATAAGAATACGGGCATCAGGTGGACATTACCAGCCAATCGACAGCTTCACCTTGTTCACTGAGAGGTCGGCATACGCGGCGTTACCAAACAAATTCAACTATTGGGAAGCCGTACTAGCAGCATTGTTTGTTACTTTCATTTGTCGTTTTTGTTCTTCATTGCTTTTTGAACTAGAAGCGGCAACCTTCCTTTTATATTGAGTGCACAATAGTGGTTCGCACTTTTAAAACAGTTTTGAAATAGTTTCTTTCGTTATTTCTGCGCTCTTCCTTTATAGTTCTGTCCACATGGTGCGTCCGAGACAGCAGCTTGGCCCAAGGACATATCAGTTGGGCATTATGTATAGTGATCATTGCTTAGTTCCGTTTATTGATTGCATATTTAAATGTACATTTGTGAAGTTTTGCGTAAGCATACTGCGCACTGTTTCCGGTGACTTATGTTTTGCCCGTATTCGAGGTGTACTTTCCCATTCTTGCTTTTCCCTGGCCGCATCATTTGTGCAAAAAGATGAACATTTTGCGTAAACAATCTACATTAAAATATTTGATCTCGTCCTGGTTATTTTGTGGACTTCATTTTTTTTGTTATCAGGCGCTTCTTCAGTTCAAAACTGATGCAGTTCCGAAGTTTACGTGATATTTGCCGTACCTGTTACACACACAAAAAAAATATTGAAAAGATTGAAGACAGTTATTCCTGGAAAGATTTTGCGGGCATGCCAACATAATATTTTACGAAAAAAACACATTTCTTACTCGTTCTTAACAGAGGGCAGCATTCAAGAAGTGATTTGCAACATCTAATACAAATTGTCACTGGTAATACATGTTAATGGTAATACCAGTGACAATGTATGTACATGGTAATACATGTACATACCCACGCCTTTTTTGGAAAATTATGAAACCGGACGACAAAACCACAGTCTCTCTTTGTGACACTTCTGGATCCCCCGTTGCCGATTGCGACGTTCCATCCGTCAACTCTGCATTTTGTTCCGTCTTTACTAACGAACCTAACAACGAACTTCCTGATTTTCCGCATTTTGCTTTTCCGCCAATGCCAAAGATTGAATTCAATTCAGAGGGAATTGTAAAAGTTATTAACCAATTAAAGAACTCTTCGTCATGCGGTATAGATGGCATAAACGCCAAAATTCTGAAAAATACAAACATGTATGCAGTTCCATATTGTCAATCATTTTTCAGCAGTCACTCGACACAGGTGAAGTCCCATTAGACTGGAGAGTTGGGAAGGTCATTCCGGTCTTCAAGAAAGGTGACCGCTCATTTGCAGGTAATTACCGACCAATCTCGCTCACTAGTGTTTGTTCAAAGATCATGGAACACGTCATCTTTTCTCATGTTGCTACATTTTTATCATCCGTAAACTTCTTTCACCCAAACCAACATGGCTTTCGTAAAGATCACTCATGCGAGACCCAACTAACATTATTCCTGCACGACATTCACCTTCATATGGACCGTAACGTTCCAATTGACACACTGTTCTTAGAATTTGAAAAAGCCTTCGATAAGGTACCCCACTCCCGTTTCCTTCTAAAAACCTCGCGTCTAGACCTTCATCGGCATGTTTTTAACTGGATTAAAGCATTCCTAACAAACCGTAAACAATTCGTGCATGTTAATGATCACTCCTCCGACCTCTCCCATGTCTTGTCCGGCGTGCCGCAGGGTACCGTCCTAGGGCCTCTTTTATTCCTAATATACATTAACGATATTCCGCTTTCCGTTGAATCTAACATCTGTCTTTTTGCTGATGATTGTGTCCTCTACCGCCCTATAAATAACCCCACCGATGTCTCCCCTCTACAGCATGACCTCTCACGTATTCAGCAGTGGTGTACCACCTGGTTGATGTCCCTTAATGCGAAAAAAAAACATTACTGATTTCTTTCCATCGTCGCCGAAACCACACACCGGCTACTTACACAATCAACAACTGTCATATAGCTGCTACTGACTCGATTAAATACCTGGGTGTCCATCTTTCGAGTGACCTATCTTGGGGCGACCATATAAATCACATAATTCACTCCGCTAACCGCGCTCTCGGGTACATACGCCGTAACATTTCCATGGCACCACCTTCCGTTAAACTACTCGCTTATAAAACCATTGTCAGACCAAAACTTGAGTATGCAGTCTGCTGTCTTTGACCCCCACCAAACTAATCATATCAAATATCTTGAGTCAGTACAGAACCGAGCAACCAGATTCATTGTTTCAGATTATTCCCGCTACTCGAGCGTCTCCGCCCTCAAATCCAGCTAAACTTTCTACCCTCACTCTTCGTCGTCGTATTGCACGTCTCTGCCTTTTTCACAGATTCTTTTATTCAACCCCGCGGGACAACCACCTCATCCAGCCGGTCCATCGAGGTCATCGCACAAGTCATCCAAACTGCTTTGATTCCGCCACGTGCCCACACCACCTCATTTCAGCAGTCCTTCTTTTGCGCACCGCCCGAGACTGGAATGACCTTCCGAACGAAGCAGCAGTCATCCGCGATTTTGCGCGCTTCAAAAAATGCCACCCAGGAAGTAGACTCAAGCACATCCACCTTCATCGATACCGCAATTTTTGTGTCGCCCACCCCTCATGTAAAGTCCCATATGGGACCTTTGAGAATATAATAAATAAATAAATAAATAAATAAATAAATAAATAAATAAATAAATAAATAAATAAATGTTATTCATATACTTAGTCGTAAAAATTCAATGAGGAGGTCGCGCTGCAACGTGAGCTCCCCCCGAACAAAATTCCTGGCTACGCCACTGATATATATAGATATATATTATATATATATATATATATATATATATAGATATATATATATATATATATATATATATATATATATAATATATATATAGATATATATATATATTGTAAAGACGTTTATTGGCGGCTACTCGGCGACGATGCACGAGAGCCACAGTCAAGGCGGGGACCGGCCCTCAGCACGAGCGCTACCCAGTCGAAGTTATGCATATTCACCAACTTGGCCAACTTGCCGCACTTATCAGTCGTTCTCTCCGAAAGGAGCCGAAGAGGGCGACACACTAGAAGGTGTTGGAGAGCACGAGACACTGCAGAGTTTCAAGGCTTCGCTACAATTACCCCGGGTACGAAAAGGGAGCCGCCCAGCGACCTCAAAGCTTGTCACTATGAGCGGGTCATAGTAGGCCTTCAGCCGCTCCACGGTGACAATGTCGCGCCTTCGACGGCGCATGTCCGAAGCTGGGTCAATGGGTTGGATCAGGTATTTTACAGGGGACGTGCGTTCCACGACACGGTAGGGGCCTTCGTATAGCTAACGAGAGAAGTAATCGAAGCTTTCCTTATCCACAAGAATGCTCCCACGTGCGTCAGCCAGCCGACCATCACCCTACTAAACAGTGAAGGGGCTTATCACGATGAGTCTTTGGCACTGGGATTCGATCAGCAGCAGCCACGCACACGCTTGGCATGATCTGGGTTTTACAGCGAAAGCTGTTATGAGATCACAACAAGGGCCGTTTTTGGCGCCCTAGTTGTCCGCCGCCGCCGCCGCCGGTGTCCGTAACCACTATCGCTCGAAATAAGATAAAAGACGAAATAAGAAAAAATTTCCAGGATGGAACGGGGTTCGAACCTATTGTCGGTGACAAGCTAAGAATAAAAAGTAAACTGTACCACTGTCCATTTGTATTATGCGCGTCCAACTACGGCCGCTCTTTACCATGACGTAACGGTTAAGACGAACCAATGAAAAATGCAACATGGCGCCGTTCGCGACGAGAGGCGAGGTACCGCTAGTACCGCTGCACCGAGACCGAGATCCGTCATTTCGAATTTCCTGCGGTCTTTGTTTCTTCCAGAAGATTCTATTTCCTACTGTTATTCGCACGTACCCAGCTTCGTCCTCGCCGGTCGTCATCCGATGCAGTATAGAAGCTTGTGACTGTGCCTAACTGTGCCGCGTTTGCAGTGCACCGAAGCGGCAGCAGCTCGTAGTCATTTACAACGCTTTAGCGCGTTCCGTCGTTTGGGCAGCGTCAATTGCAGCACGGCGTGTGTTCCCTCCATCGCTCGGATACATCAAGCATATCGCCTGAGGGTCACCACATCGGCGATTATCGTCGCGTTCATTCGTGTGCAGTGAGATGAAAGTGAAGTCTGAATGTGCGCGTCTGTGTGCGATTTACCGCCCGCAAACGCCATGGCATTAGCGTTGCCGCATGTCCGCGTGTGTTTCACCGTGGTTTCGTGTTACTTGGAGCTCGCGCAACGTGGGGATATTGGTGAGCTATTGTGTATGCGCCGTGCTCTGTGCCTATGTGAGTGACGTATGTGCGCACGAAGCGTGAGAGAAAGAAAGCGACCAACATAACCCATTAGCGCAACACAATGCGAAAGTAAACAAACCAGGTGTGGAGAATATGCAGTGGTGTGTGATTTATAAGAAGATAATTGTGGTCATCTGATGCGTTTGTGATTATGCGACGTGTGCCTATTGGCGCAGTTGTGTCGTATCAACGGAATTTAGTTCCACCAGCCTAGAATGATGTGCTAGGTTGAAGTGCCCGTCGCGTAAGTATCGCGCTCGATGCACGAACGCCTTGCAACGAGAAACACCGTGCGAGGTAATCGTTGTCTACAAACTGTGAAATGATGCGCTCGCTGTGACACGTCGATTGCATGTATCGTGATCGTAACTGAAGTCACGCCGCTAAAAACAATTATTGAGTGAAAAAAGCTTGTTTTTAATGGCGTTGCATCATACTTCACGATATCATATTTGGAATCCTTGTTTTTGTCTAACGTGCGTTTTTTTAGCATTTCGCGTGTATTGTGTGCATGTATTACGCAGTGATAATTTGTTTATATTAAACTCGCGAAGCTTATAGTGCATAGACCCTTTTTTAAGCGCTTATCCCTTCTTGTGAAGCCTCAGCCCCTCGCTATGCTCCACGAACAAATGAGGAGGGGGGAGCCGGAGAGCTGGGACCTGACAATGTACGAGAGGAATGTACTTACTGATTGTGTCCACCGAGATTATCTATGTAGACATCTATATGTTTTCCTGTTTTTCTTCGAGGATGCACGTGCTTTTTCTATCATCCGAGTGTATATTTGTCATCTTTTGGCTCCTGATTTTTTCACTTCTACATTTTTTTCTTATTTATATTTTTTTGTCGCTCTACCTGTACGGAGGACGATGCTATAAAAGCGCATCGAAGCCTCGTAAATTTTCCCTTGATAAACATCGGTCTCCGATCGAAACGTTGACAAATAAACTCTCTTGAGAAGCGTGTATCCTTTTCCTATTTGTCTTACGGCAACCGATGACAGCCTCTTCACAATCTACCTATAGATATATATATATACCTTCGCACAGATACACACATATATCGAAGGTAGGGGCCCCTCTTCTAGCAAAAGTGGGCCCCCCCTGCTGTAATTCCCACTGGGGTGACGCAGTTATGTAATAAATAAATAATAAATTGACTAAAAACTTGAACGTTCAAGGGTTTAAGGGGTAATAGCAGTGCCAGTGCAAGTTGTCGAAGCGAGAAATAATCCCACTTAAAGTTTTAGTCAATGCCAATTATTTAGCCGCGTGCACCTCCTTGGCGTGAACGGCAACGCACGCAATGGCCCCCACAGCTACACGCCATGTGTGCAACACGCTTTTATTTCGATGAAAGTAGACGTCAAATGATCGAAGCCTTGGCGTTTTCCTCAAACACGATGACAAGCACGGCGACTAGAGACGCAAATGCGGTATTTACGGGAACACAAAGAGTACAAATTCACAAAGGCGATCTCAGACCACTTCGCCCTACCTCGCTTTGAGTCACAGTTGCCATAGTTACAGCAGACAGCGAAGAAAACTGGCGGCGAGAGTTTCGCAAAAAAATTACAAACGACCTTATTAAACGTGATTAATGTCCCTGTTTTGTTCTGTGAAACCGTACAATAACGATTCCTTTATTTTAAGTTTTATGTTAAATCTGGTATCCTTTGTTTTAATACCATATTAGGTACTGCTCAGAAACATCGCCTTTGAGATGTACTTTACTTTTTCGTATATAGACTCCGAGATGAACGCAGCGGGGGGTGCGATTTAAACAACACATATATTGTTATGCTGACGCCGAACTCCGTGCCTTCAAAATTTATTTTATCTAGCTTTGTTTTCTTTATTTCAATATCAGTGCAGTATTGCAAAATAAGGTTTATATGAGTGAAAATTATTGCCATTGTTTAGGAACTACTTTGTTTGTAGCGCGGAGGCATGCAAAATATGGACAATGTGGCCTCGTGGGCGGAGCTTATATTTATTCTTAGGTTGTCACCGACTTTAGGCCCTCTGCGTGGGAGCCCAGTGTTCTACCTCGGAGCCATGCCGGTGCTTGAAACTGCGCTGCAAAAAGACCGTATGCAGGCTTCATGTCGCGAAGAAACCGCATTAACACAAGCAATGTAGCGTGGTAGAAGAGTAAAATAGCAAGCAAGCGTCACACAACGCCAATTTTGTAACCAGGCGTCACACAATGCGAATGCGCAACGAGCGGGCTGTTGAATGCTTCCAACCCATTACAAAGGGCTCTCCCCCAATTCTTCATCTTCATCAGCCGCAGCCTCAACAAAGTGCACAGAATGCCTTAAAGGTGTTTAGCGGGTACCACGATTCTCTGCAGAATGACGAAAAATGAAATAGTGGCTGCTTCCCTACTTCAAAAAATTATGATCATTTATATCGTAGTGGGTTCCTCGCAAGTGGAGTTCTATAGGTTGCTAAGGAAGCCCATAAGGCTCCCGTGATGCATTTCCTCAGGGTCTCAATAAAGTTCTTTCCCTGTCTCTCTCTTTCTCACGTTGACCAATGTTATATAGCGTGGTGGGAGAGTAAAATAATGGCCGGGGCGTCACACGATGTGAATTGTGGGTCGTTTAGAGCTTCCAACCCATTACAAATGGCTCAGCCATTATTCTTCGTCGCATAAACCGTCGCATCAACAAACTGCGCGTAATGCCTACATG